>NC_051142.1:9878472-10144978 GCF_014839805.1 Manduca sexta | reverse complement strand
TTATGAAAATGGACCTTGAGCTACCACCTTAAGACGGGACAACGTCTGTCGGGTCAACTAGTAATATTATAAAAATACTTACACAACCAAATAAATACTGGTGAAAAGGCCAAGGTCATGAGATTCTTCGCATGGGATCTACGCGTGTATCGAGGGTTGAAGGCCATTTCCCAGACGACAACAGGGACGACCGCGGTGTGCACCAGGTGGTTGGAGAAAGAGCTCACCACCTTCTTCATAAAAGCTGGTAGGATCAAGTTCTTGTCATATATGAAGAGTGTCCAGAACATCGTTGGTACCATCTAGAAAATATTGTACAATAATTATACATAATCAGCTGTTTTCAACCATTTTTGAGAAGTAAGAATAAATCTATTTCCACAAAAAAATATACTAATGTCCTATAAAGACCACCACAAGCATGTAAAGATGTTGTACTGCGCCTGATCGCACTTCGGTCGTGTCGTATTGCCGTCTCACCGGACTATGAGAGTGAAGGAACAGGGAGTGCACCTGTGAATTGCGCACAAACTTGTGCACTATAATATCGCCTGCGTACGGCTGATCTACGTTGAGATTGAACGCCGTGACCAAAATTTGACTAGGATTATAACCAAATTGACATAACAATGTACAGGGCAAAATAATTAGTAACCATACATTCCAAATTCGCTCACGTGGCGCTGCTAAATTTCCGTACAAAAATTTACTTGAATGAAATCACTATGTTAACAATACTATAGCGCTAAAACTCGTTGGTAGCAGTACTGTATTCTAGAATTAAATAAGATTGGCGGTGTCTTAATTGACATAACACTTTCTTTAGCTTTTAATTTCACTTTCATAGTTCATTAAACTAGCTGCTAATTTTAGTTGTGGTTGTAACTAGGCAGTGTAGTTTAAGGTCTTGGCCCTTTTCCTCCATGACTGTGGAAAAACGGCCGCGTCACACTATCTTCGTGAAATTAACGTGGAAAGGTGTATTGCGTGCCAATTTCCATTTTCATAAGCGTATACGCATGGCATGAGGAATCAGTATCCTTTTTTGAATGTGTGATATCAAAAAATACTTACAAACGAGTATGGTACAACAATTCCTGGAAATGTGATATCGTTATATTGTTTTATTTTTTTTATGATGTTTGAATCTTTCTTTCCTTGGATATTTTTTACTTCACAGTACAGCTCTAGAGCGGCGTATATGATTTGTGCTACCTGAAATTTAATAATTTCAAATAGTTAATTCCTTGGAATACCTACTGCCTGGGTGGCGTAGTTGTGTTGCGGGATACGTCAATGTTGTTAGGTCCCAGGATTGAATCTCGGGTCGGGCAAAATTATATTGCGTTTTTCTGCTCAGCACCTATCCAGAATCTGAAACTTGTGCCTGATATGGCGATAGGCTCGCTTCCTAATCACGGGATGGAAATCACTTCGCGAAAAGCGGATGTCTTAGTCCTCTGCCTACTCTTTCGGGAATAGCGTGTGTTTTTTAATTAGTATTTATGAAAACAGTAATAACGAATATAAATTCGTATTTTCATTATGATTAACAAATAAAAATTATGATATTACTTTTTGGAAAGAGTAAAGAAAGATGTAGAGGAAAGTGCCATTTAATTCTAAATCCGAAAAAAAACAGTTATTTCGAGATTTTCAAGGTATTTTGTAAACAAGGTTTTTTTTGGAATTGAAAACATTGTATGCTAACGCCTTAATCATTGTAAAATCTTCTATAACGTTATTTACCGAGAATTAATTAAGTTTGATAGTAGCAGTTCAAAAGAATACTTACAAATGTCCAGCAGGTGATGAATCTAGTCCGGAACTCGTAGTACCTCCGGACTCCAGGGTCACTCATGGCTCCACCATAGAAACCGCTCTCCATAATCAGGCCATTGACGGTGTGTACCACTATAGTCACCACGTACCCAGCAATACGAAGCTTGGTCGTGGTGGATATGGTTCTGAAAAAAGCAGTTATAAATGAAGGATTTTGTTGTCTTATTAACATTAATTTAATATTAGGCTGGTGGACTACCACCAGCTATGTACTAACATATTTTATATCTGTACTGAATAGCAACCACCGTACACAAGGTGTTAAAAAGTTTGCTGCCATTTTAGGTCATATGACTTGTGGTGCAAGTTGCCAGCATCAGCGTGAAGCTTAACACGAATAAAATTTCGAATAGACGGAGTCAGTCCTTGCTGGTGGCAGGATATATTTTATATCCGCCCGTATAGCGACCACCGTACACAAGGTGTTAAAACCCGCCATAGTGGCTCATGCAGAAGTGTCGCGTCGGATCAGCCTGTGTATATCCGGTTCCAACAGGCCGGCATAATTGTATCAACTGTCGAAGGGTAATCATCTCTCGTCAGTCGACATTCTATTTGATCTACTCCACTTATCACCACGTGCAGTGAAGTGCACTTTGCCGTGCCATTATCGAAAAATGCCAATCGATTTCGCATGGTCACGAAAAATTATATTACTAGATTTTGATAGCGGTTCCACAAGCATTTAATTTCATATATCACAAAATCACACTCTGAGTTAAAACAAACACGAAACCTTTAATAATTCCGTGTCAAAGCTAAAATAATTAAAAAGTAAACACCTACTAAACAACCTTAAAATCTGGTAAAAACCTAATTGTGCGAATAGTGAAGGACTTGAATAATTTATTACTGTCGTGACCTCATGGGTTGTCTTTAAATCCATAGTAGGATATTTTACGTAAATAGAACGAAGTATAGTTATACTTGAAGAAGTTTTTTTTTTTTTGGCAAGAATGTTCTGGAGTGGAGGCTACGAACTGGCAAGCGCAGCGTCGGACGTCCGCCCACGAGGTGGACAGATGACCTCATAAAACTTGCAGGAGGTCGCTGGATGCGGGTCGCTTCTCATAGATCAGGAAATCTTTGGAGGAGGCCCTTGTTCAACAGTGGACATCCTGCGGCTGATGATGATGATGATGTTATACAGTATACGTCTTGTATTTTTTGAAAAAGAAGACATATTCTATTTGTATTATAATAAAATTGTAACAGGCCGATGTTTGTACATTAAAGATATTGAAAAACTAACATGTTGAGTCTTTATAAGAGCAACAGACGCCGAAACAACAGTTTTAGAATTTTTGTCTATCTGTCCGTATGTTTGCATGCATTACACAAAAACTGATGCATGGAATTGAATGCAGTATTCACCGATGTCTTGCTGAAGGTTTAACTTAAAGTATAGGCTCATTTTAAAACGGGAAAGTATGGAGCAGGATTTTATGGAAAATCTTTTTTACGCGGGTAGAACCACAAGCAAACTGCAATTAATTATAATTATCATTATGTATAATTTAGAAGTCATTACGGTTCACTAATTCACTATTAAAAAAGAAAAAGACGTTAATGTTAAAACATTTTTTTTTAGGTTTCCATTGTATTCTAAAATTTATATCGTCTTTATATTTTTTCACCCGCTGGAACTAATTGTTTTTTTTTAATGGAATTTTATTATTTACGCGGAACTTGTTAAGTTGGTAATTGCGTGATTGCACATTGGAACCGCTGGTGTTGCCTGCTATTAGAACAAAGACTAATTATAATGTCAAGCGTCTAGCACTGCTAACAGCGGTGTGCAATAAACGATCTCAATCCCAATCTTCAATCCGATTCTGAGAATGACCCAAACAAAATAAACCATTTGTATTTATGTCAAAAAAAACTTTATTCTGATTGGTCCATTTCTGAGATAGATCGAAAAAGGCTGTTGTTATCGTTTATTGGTTTATGGTTAGTCAAATAGAATCGAGTTGAATTAATTCCCATTTTTTTTTCTTTTTATTGCTTTGAATGAAGAGACGAGCTTGCCGTTCGTCTGATGGTAAGCGAAACGACCGTCTATAAATGGTAGAAACACCATCCAGCACCTTGAATTACAAAGTATTGTTTGGTATTCCACTGCGCTCGCCATCCTGAGACATGAGATGTTAAGTCCTATTCTATCCTGTAGTTACAGGGGTACAATTTTTCCAACCGGAATACAACATCACTGTTGTCACCTACACAGTGCTATTTGGAGCAACAGAAAAAGACATTGCGGTGGTACATACCAAGGCGAACTCTCACATAAGAGGGACCTACCACCAGTGATTAAAAAATCCCATAACTTCCCATGGAGGCAAATTACCTAAATAAAAAATACCTATGTGTTAATCGACGACATAGTCTTTTCGTGTAAAAAAATTCATACCAATCCATTCAGCTGTTTCTGAGTACCTCAATTAGAACCGAAGAATAAAGCTATGAAAATATAAGGAATATACAGAAAGAAATCCCATTTGAGTATAACTTGAGAAGGCTGAAAGTTAGATGATTTCTAAGGCTTTATGATAAACTTGTCCCTCAATAGGGTCCCCAAGATACAGGTTGTGCCTAGTTTGAGGACCACTAGTAATGTACTTCTTTCTTTAATGTTCTTGTACTAATAATAACACTTGTAGACATTATGTAACGAAGGTGCTGTGGAAAAATGTTTTCCTATTTTTTGACGATGATATCATTACTTTAGTATCGTGGTAAACATGAATAACTTGTTAAACTTAAAAATCATGGTGTTTTAGCAGGTTCGAAGGCGTGATTAATAATTTGCATACGGATATGCCTGAATGGCAGTATTATTTATTATTTTATTATCAAGTAATCAATCAACCATAATCAATGGAAAGGAGAACCGGATAAGTGCGAGTTGGACTCACGCACTGACGGTTCTTATAAATTTGTAGGTAAGGTAGCTAAATATGTATGTAAGTGCAAATTTAACTTTGCAGTTCGAGTCCTAGACACGGTTATTGCTCCAACTGCAAATAATAAGTTTGCAATAGTAAGGTACAGGCATTTGATTTGGCATATCGGGCAGAAGAGTGAAACTTACGTCAAAGACCGTCTGAGTTCGATTTTGTAGAGCATTATCTTTGTCTTACAGTGCTCCGACATCTTGGTATTTATATGGAGTAGTTAAAACCGATTGTGTTTTTTAAATATAGAATTATGTAATTAATATTTCTTTCTTTCTTTCTTTTCAATTAAAATGTTTATATACATTCTCTATCTTGTTATGTAATCAATTAAAATTTTTATACATATTCTATGTGTTTTTCATTGAAGTACATATTTACGATATTGATTTTTTCGTTTCATGTGCTGTAAAGTCAGAGGTGTGTGCCTTTGGGATTTGAACCTGCGGACACTCGTCTCGGCAGTCCGTTCCACAACCAACTAGGCTATCGCCGCTTTGTGTGATAAGATTGAACCCATTAAAATATTTATCTAAATTAACATAATGTGGCATTATTTGTTTATGTTGTTTTTTACGTAATAAAGATAAAAAATATGCGGAAACCAGAACTTGAATGTACGATATTCCGGATAGACTCTATGGTAAATAACACGAAGTTTATATTGTATTTAATCGGACTTCCTACTACACCAATTTAGTTAGTTATGGATTTAGCCATGTTGACTATAAAAAATAATATTGAATAGATTATAATGTAATTAAGCCGTGTTCAATAAATCGATCTGGAAATTTTAGGGGAGGCCTGTGTTCAGCAGTGGACATCCTACGGCTGATGATGATGATGAATGTAAGTAGTTGAAACAAAATTAGAATATTTTAATCTTCCATATAATATATAAAAATAAATCCCTATTTCTCTTGGTCACGCCATCACGCGTGACGTGGCTGGACCGTTTTTATTATTTTTTTGTTGTGTTTGTTATTGTCAGGAGTAGGTTCTTATGAAAAAATCAAAAAATCGCGCGGAAAATTAGAAAATATAAGAAAACGAAAATATTATTTTTATATATCTGTCAATTGTTTGAAATAACTGTCAGCGATTGACAGAATGCGTGCTGCAAATTCATAGTTAAGACGGGACAACGTCTGTCGGGTCAACTAGTATCATATAATTTTAATAAGATAAGCAATTTATATGGGACTGATTATACTTATTTAAAAAAATATAGAATTAAGGTCCCGTTTCAAAACAATTTTATTTTACTGTTATCGTTTTAAACAGCTAATGTAGATAGTACTCAATTTATACCATATATTTGGGAGCTTGTATTACAGTAGGACTTTTGTATTTTTTCAGTTTATAAATTTATGTGACGCATTACAAGTGTGAAACATGGCATAAATATTTTTATTAATAGTAAAAGTGAAAACTGAATTCAGATACAGAGCTTAAAAGATTAGAAAATTAGGTTTCGCTCGCGGCTTCGCCCGCGTGATAACCTCTCGCTACAAAAGTCCCTAAAACACTGTAAACACCAGCGCTGTGGCGGTTCATCGCCACTTGAAGTTCGCCGCGAGTCGAACTACGCATGCGCCAGTCAAATATATGTTGCGGTTCATCGCCCCTTGAAGTCACATACACTTCGACTCGCGGTTAACTTCAAGTAGCATGAACATGACATGAACGGCCACAGCGCCATCTTTTAAAAAATCGCATAATAATAATCCATTATTTCTCATGGGAACAACATACCGGAAAAAATCCTCTATGTTAATCCAACAATCTGCCCTTTGTGTTAAAACAATTGTTTTAAAATTAATCTAAATCCTTTTAGTTGTTTTTGCGTTATCTTTTACAAACATACAAACATCCAAACACTTTAACAATTTCGCATTCATAATATAAGTAATATAAAACTATATTATGCCCTTGTTATGTAACATACGGTTATTCAAATTATTCCAATACATTTGTTTTGATTAGCCAAACTAGTTGCCAAAACTTCAAGGTTTCACCTTGAAATGACAGGCAGAATTTAAATACAGTTTTGTTTAGGAACCAAGTTTGAGGGCGATTTAATAATATAAAAGTATTTATTTGTGATCTAAAAAATAGTTGTTTAAGTAATATCTATTTTGAGAATACAATAATTCTTAATTTGTTTATGTTATGGATACAAATACTTCAACTTTGAAGTTTTCTACACTTAAATTGATACAAACAGACATGATTCAACTTCTATCCTACTCCTCCATTCTAGAACAAAATCTTTTGTCATCGCAGGAAATAAAGATTCTCACACATAGACTTGTAAAAAATAATTACGAATGTAAATTATGTCCCGATATGGATACAATATAGTAATGACTTTTCGTATTTGTACCAAACCTGCGTTTTTGAGTCTCATCCTCCTGTCCTACTGAGCCATAAAGACATTAAACAAACTATAATATATGGTTTGAATCTACTTAATATTATAGCTTTTTGGAATTAACATAAAATTATTTTTTTGTGTTATAATGTTTACATAATTTTCTGTAAATATATTTTTTATAATAAATAAAACCGGATAATTGCGAGTTGGTTCCGTATAAAATAGCTTTTTTATTAATTACAACACATATATTTTAGTTTTCCCTAAATATGTACTATGATATTGCTTCGTGCCAAATTTCATGATCCTGGGTCAGCGGAAAGTACCCTATATGTCTGAATTTTTAGTGAAATTGTAATATATACGAGAATGTCGTAAATGGGCATATCTTTTGATCTCGTTGACTTACAAGTTTTTTTTCCCAGCTGAGAGAGCACATATAATTGAGTATTTGATATAAATTTCGGCATGATACCTTTATGTAGGCTTACCATACATCCCGGTTTGACCGGGATAGTCCCGGTTTGAGATCCCTGTCCCGGCGTCCTGGGTGATTGTACTTTGTCTCTTTTCTTTTAATAAAAAATATATTCACATTTATTAATATGTTTTCAATTCATAATAATTTTGATTGCATTTCAAATATGAAAAACACAAATTAAGCGAAAAGCAAAATGAAAATGAGCCTCTTTCTCTTCTGCGTCCCGGTTTGGCTCTTCGTAATTATGGTAAGCCTACCTTTATGTGTTCCTGACAAAAAGGGGCTTGGCAGACAGAAAAACAAAGTGATCCTATAAGGGTTCCTTTGACCTGCAGAACCCTAAAAACGGTAAACTTATGTTTGTTTTAATTTGATTTTATAGCTTACTGGGTATTGCTTACAGCCCCACTGGTGTGGAAGATGTATCCAGAAAAAAATATCTGCAATTTAGTTTTCTAAAATATAAAGTAACCCACAGTGGCGAAGGGTATATATAACCCGATTCCTATTTATCCCGTGAAGACATAAAACGGGACGTAATCCCGGAAAAACTTTTCACGCGGGTGAAACCGCGAGTAACATATTGACTGCCTTGGTGACGCCGTTATAATCGGATTGCTGCGCTGGTGTATCGGGTTTGTTACTTAGGTTGGGTAAAGTGCTATTATGGTTTTTTGCTTAGTATCAGACCTGTATTCAGTGGTGGTAGGTCTGTCATATGTGAGAGTCCGCCTGGGTAGGTACCACCGCAATATCTATTTCTGCCGCCAAGCAACAGTGTGTAGTCACTGTATTGTTCCGGTTTGAAGAACATTGTAGCCAGTGTAACTATTGGAAATAATAAGACTTAACATCTCATGTCTCAGAATTGAGAGTACATCCGGCTTCGTCTCATCATTCGGAGCGGTAAAAAAAATATTTTAAATTTGTGGCTGACATGGCAATAACCTTGCTCTCTATTACATCATGGGATGGTATATATAATAGTCAAAAGTGTGCGCACTGCCTACACCTCTGCCTACCCCTTCGGGGATAAAAGACGTCTGTAGTATTCTAAAATTATGGAGAGAGAAAATTTGCATGGGGTAAAGGTTTCGTCTGCCGGGTCACGATGTTTAACATCCCTTAAAAGATAAATGTATAAACTCCTGGCCTTGGCTTCACCCGTGTAAAAAGGTTTTTCCGGGATAAAAGTCCGCTATATATTTCCGGGATATAAAGTAGCCTATATCCTTCCCAGGGCCTTAAACTATCTCCATAGCAAATTTCATCGAAATCGGGTTAATTGTTCAGCCTTACGTAGCCGAAAGCGTAACGGACAAGCAGAGTTACTTTTGGGTATTTGCATTTAAATATCGATTAATACATATGTTATTAAATTCAGCTCAAGTCTATTTTGGGTATTAGAGACCAAAGCTCTAACTTCGCTGGTGTTTTACATTAACCTTATGGAATGGCCTTATTAGTTGAACTTCCTAGTCATGGATGGACCTTCACCCAATAAAAACCAAGTATAAGAAATTAATTTGCGTATATTTTATGATTGACAATGAATATTATTTGCAATTTGGAGTGATATTGCCTTTAGTTGTTTGACATAATGTAGCTGGCAGTGTTGAAGGGTCCGTATAACTCGATTTCCGTGGGCTTCCTATATGTAGAATTTATGTAGAATCTTATTATTGGAACGATTTGCAGACTTACAGATTAATGTTGAATAAAATTTATTGTAAGGAATGAAAATAATTTCTAAAATAAACGCTTTAATATATTATGTGTATTATTTACCTCTCTACACACTCTTACTTCACCAGACTCGATATTAATCTCCTCGTCTAGTATTTTTGTATAAAGTATATGAGGTGCAATGCACAGCGGCAATAGCCTAGCGGGTGTCGAACGGACTGCCGATACGAATGTGTGCAGGTTCAAATCCCAAGGGAACACACCTCTGTTTTTCCTAAAAATAATAATGTGTGTATTCTTGCTTTAACGGTGAAGGCAAACATCGTGAGGAAACCTGCATACCTGAGAAGTTCTCTATAGGAATTTTGAGGGTGTGTGAATTCTACCAATCCGCACTAGGCCAGCGTAGTAGACTAAGGCCTAATCCCTCTCAGTAGTTAGAGGAGGCCCGTGCCCAGCAGTAGGACAGTATATAATACAGGGCTGATATTATTATTATTATATACTTATATGTTGTGTCGGGTTTCCTCTCGGAAAAATTTGACCTTCCGCCACTGGTAGTTGGTCATTTGTTACTAACGTCATCTGCTATATTAATTGAATTAGGATTATTTTTAAAGTGCATAAAAATAGCCGCTATTGGATCTGTTCTTCCTCTTTATTTTTTGGTAGTTACTTAAAACTATTATAAGCTTTATTTTTAAGTGGCTAAGTTCTAAATTACCCTCACAATAACAGATCAAATAAAAAAACAAATCTAATCAAGACTGAGAACGCTCCATCAAAACATGCGTCACAAGAGACATAACGGAAAATTACAGATGGGTTTTACAAGAAGAGGTCCGGGTAATTGTTTTATAATTAATTGCTAGTTGCTTTGTCTTTTAATCTCTGATGAAAAAAAGAGTGTTATAACTTTAACATGTACATAATATAACGTTGTGCGTGTGTATAGGTATCTATTTTAGGGTGTGTATCTGTAAGTATGTTTGTCAACATCATCATCATCATCAGCCCGTTGCGGTCTGCTGAGTGTCATAATTTTAACGTGTGTATCGTTGTGTGTGTGTGTGTGTGTGTGTGTGTGTAAGTATCTGTTTTTAGGGTTTGTATCTATATTTCTGTGGCATTCATCATTATCATCAACATCAGACCGTTGCAGTGCACTGAGTGTCATAATTTTAACGTATGTATCGTTGTGTGTATAGGCAACTGTTTTAGGATGTGTACCTGTATGTTTGTGGCATTCATCATCATCATCATCAGCTCGTTGCAGTCCACTGATTGTCATAATTTTAACGTCTGTATAGTTGTGTGTGTATATAGGTATCTATTTTAGGGTGTGTATCTGATGTCTGTGGTCTTCATCATCATCACCCCGTTGTAGTCCACTGCTAAACATAACCTCTACCAAGGTACGCTATAGAGCCCGGTCTGCTGCTTATGCTTCCAGTCGATGCCGGACCTCTAGTGTAAGTTGTCTCGGTATCTGATCAGAGGGCGTCTCTGGCATTGTAGCTCCTAAACGAATGGATCCATTTTCGCGTTGTTTTAAGATGAAGTTTAACACATGTGATAGTTTGAGATTCAGATCGACCTTTAAAGATGTGGGGAAACAAGAAGATTCTAAATTTGAGAATACAACCACCCTCAAGTCTTTTTACCCAAAGGGGTAGGCAGAGGTGCAACTAGTGCACAGACTTTTCACCATCATATATACAATGATGTGATAGGGGACGAGGTTAACGCCATATGAGCCACAAATTCAGACCTGATACTATGCAGAAAACCCCAATAGCAATTTACTTGACCCGAGCATCAAACCACAGACACCAGCGCAGGAATTGACGACGCCAATTGACGTCATCACCGTTATACCAATCAATCAAAATCTTATGCAGTTAGATACCGCAAGTATGCAAGTTCAACACCCCTTTAACTTTTCGAAGTTACTTTTTTTTCCTGCCATGACAATGTTACCTTACTGCACCTGATGATATGAAGAGTAGGGTCCAATAGAATGTCGGCTGTACATAGACTGATCCCGGAAACATTGTGGTGAGGTGTAGGTATTTTTCTCAGTGAAATTGTATTTTTGTGTATTGTGTGCAATAAATGTTTTTATTATTAGTTTGTAACTTAAGTCTTCTATTTATTGTTATTGAAACTGCTTAAACACGGCACACCCGCCCAGAATGTTAATCCTACTTAATTCATTCTACGGACAGGCAGTGCCTAGTGTAGAATGTTTTGCTAAATCTGACTGTGTAATTCTTTTGTTTTGGAAATAAATTATTATTATTATTAAATGTAGCAAAATCCCTTAACGGTGCCCGCCATCATTTCTGAAATCTTTACTAAATTTCGCATTTATTGTATTCATATAATAGTTAGATAAGATAATATTTATAGGTTATAAAGCTCTGCCTCGGTGGCGTAGTTATACGGCAATGCTCTGAGTTCCTGGATTCGAATCCCGTATCGGGCAAAGTGATATTAGGGTTTTTCTGCTCAGTATTAGCCCGGAGTCTGGAATTTGTGCCCGTTATGGCGATAGGATCACCTCCTACCACATCATGGGACGGAACACACTTGGCAAAATGTGGATGCCCTGATTACGCCTCTGCATACCCCTTCTGGGATAAATGCGTGATGTGTGTTTGTATTATTTTTATAAAGCTCTACGCCGCGCCGCTGCCCTCTAGGTACACAATACAATATGTCAAAATACTTTTATTATGCACTAATAATGAGTTTAGTAGACATTTGCTTAATTGCAATACTAATTTGCGTTATTTGTCTGGTGCAACAAGTTGATAGCGTTTGCGCCGCGCCTAAATATAATCACAGGGCCAGTTCGAATATTGAAGGGATGCACGGTGATTCTAAGGCGTAAATAAAAAATAAAAAATTGACGGTAATTGAAACGACGGTAAGGTTATTTGAAAATAAAATCTTTTGAAGCGTAATCATTAAAATTAATTATAATTGATGTTCGGAAACAATTATAAAAATTATTTATTATTTAAATATAAATAGTGTAAAAAACACTTAAATAATCCACCTACCTTAATGATTGCACCTTCTCCATAATCACAAATTGCCAACAATTAACTTTATTAATCGCAACTAATTAATGCAATTAATGTCCCACACGTTCGCACCGAGTCAAACACACAAACATAATGTTTTGTTTACCACTATAAGTTTAAGTTTTGTTAGTAACGATCATAGATTATAAAAATAATAGACAGGTTGTCGGTTCGATTCTCCTTGTTAGCTAATTATTATGTAATTACAAATTCAATTTAAAGGCTACGCATATTTATGCGCTTTGTAAATTTTATGACATATATTATGTTGTATCAAGCTGGCCGCTTCCAATAGGTCGATCTGGATGGAATCTTTGGCTCATGTTCAGCAGTGGACATCCTGCGGCTGATGATGATGATGATATTATATTTAGACTGTTTCAGAGTTTGAATAAAGACCAATTGTAGGGTACTTTTTAAATGACAGCGTCTCATTTGATATCGCACTTCAGAGCAAAACTGCATTAATTTATCCATCAATACGACTCTTAAAACTAACCTTGAAATATGAAGCTTTACGGTTATGTTTTACGTAAGATAGCCTGCAATCTCAGGCTAAACCACTTATATTCCAATTGCTATATTTTTTTGTTAAAAGTAAGTCTAAAACGCACCTTTTCTTTGACATTATGGGTTATGACTTCTATCTTTGGTCGAGTTTTCTTAATACAATTTGTTTGATTAGATCCGCCAGCGTTTCCGAACAACGCCATGCTCATAATGAATTCAATATAAGATAACGGAGAGGTTCTGGTATGATGCTGCTTCGATACTTTCCCAATTCTGTTTTGTTGTGTTAAATTAAATATACGAATCTAATACAAGGACTTTTGTAAATATTGACGAATTTCTCCCTGTATTATTTTTAAGAACGTTTGTTTTAATACTACTATGCTTGTGGTAAAAGTATGAAATCATACAGAGAAAAGGATAATACAAAATTATTACGTAGATGCAAATAGCGGCTGTATACTTTACTTTTACTCCTGTAAACCACAAGTCGTGTCTCATAAATTAATTCTGTATTCCGACAAATGCTGACAATACATCCTCGTCTAATTCATACATTTCTATGAAGTAATACATATTTAATAAAGTCATAAATCAGTACTGGGTCGCACTTTAATAGTCCGTATAAAATAACGTTCTATTCAATAAACCGTTTTAACCGCTAACTACTCATTAATGGTAAAATAAACCAAACATTACAAGTTATCTATAAACATGTTAAAGAATTTTTATTGATCAATTTTCGCTATGAATTCGACTATCACCGCCCGGTTAAGGTTTTCCATACGAATCGGTTATTAGTCGTAAGTTTAAACTGAAATATGATTTGTCGCTTCTGAGTTATTTTTATTCAGTCCGATCTGATTAGTGAACGATTAAAATTAATATGAAATAATTTGCTCTAGGTTTAATGACTTTAGTGGTTCCGTATTACGCATGTATGAAGGCCCTACTCGCTGTCTTATAGAAGTTTATAATAAATAATAATATATTGTAGAAATATGATGGTTAATTTTTTCTATATTATTATCTTTACTTTGGTTGTATAATCGTTTTTAGTTTAGTTAATTTTGTAATGAAAATGCAACTAAGTTGTTTATTCTGTCATCTCTTAAATTACGCATCATTTTAATTTTCACTAACATTATTATATAGACATTCAATAAGAAATATTTGGGGGCTTCAAAATTTTCTAACAGACATAAAAAATAATTTAAGTGAATATTCGTAATTGCATATTCTCGCTTTTAACTAACATGCCGCCAAAGATGGAACGAATTTCTCAAGGCCATTTGCTTGAGGAGGAACCTTAATGTATTAAATACCATCGACACTTTGGGATCATGAGGTCTCAGGATTTTACTTTTACACTTTTCAATCAGATTCAAAATAGATTAAGTATTGTATTAATATATATGAATGCAAGATGAAGTATTGAATACAAACATAATGAAAGATAAATATTATATCATCTTCTAGGTAATATAATAATCTTTAATTCATTAATTGGTGTAGACGGAATGATAGACACTTTAATGTAACCTCAAAAACACCTCAACTTTATTTCTGTTTGTATAATAATATTAAGTATATTTTGTTTTACTGAACATGAACTTTGTGAAAACAGAACATTCATATCAAATGTTCTTTATTTGCTAATTGGACTTTAAAATTATATTTAAATCTGATTCAACGGTTTTAATGCATTCGCAGAAAATGATTCAACGTATCCGTTCTCCTTCGAGTTTGTTTTTTGTGCATATGACTGATAAATCATTAGTTAATTATTATTTAGATATTAGTGATTAGCACTCCTAGATAGCTTTGATGTATTATTTTTGTTGGACCCACTTTATCTTACTGAAGATTTACGTCACATTCGGAAATTCATATTTTATAGTAGGTAGTCCAAATAGTGAATGCAAAATTTTTGTGAGACATTTTAATACATTTGACAACATTATCCGCAGAAATCAGTAGGTACGATGATGTTATCATGAACGTTTATTACCTATGTATTACATTTTTGAATCTCGGTTACCTAAAACTTGAATAGAAATGAGCTTAAAGAAGAAGCAATTTACCTATCTGGACAGTAGCAACTATTAAAATTGATAGGATTTCATATTGTATGAAATAAGGAGATAGTAAAATGACTGTAATAGTATTTTTTCTATTTCCAAATGATTTACTTTAAGAATAAAATATCATCGATTACAAAAATACTTTTTGATTGATATTAAAAACGATCGCATTATGATATACAGATTGGGTAGTCACAGTCGTGTTCCGTTTTAACGACACCGTAGACAGTGACTTGTAATTATTACGTATTATGTGAATATCTAATGCCAGGTTGAAGTACCTATACAGTACCTTGCAGTGGTTTGTTATATAAACACTGGTTGGTGTCGTTATTCAGAAACTTAAATATTGTGCACGTAGTTGTTTTTAAGAAAACCCGTCACAATTTGAAAATTAATGATTACTAATTTGGTTACAATTATATTGTATAGTATATATAGACATATTGCTACCCACTCACTAATTTTAAGCACGATCGTAATGATCCTGTAAAAGTTTGCATGAATTGGGTTTTCTACGAAATCTTATAATATCTAAAAAATCATATTACCCAATGGCCTGTAACCTCTGTCAGAACCATGTCGTAAACCTTGTTTCAGTTTTTAAGGTTTGGCTTGCGATGACCAGACGTTAAATACTTGCATAATTCCATTTTAGAACACTATTTGTGTATCTACTGTCGGTCAAGTAGGTACTACTGCTCTGGGTATAGCAGGAAAGCATAATATAAGGAAAGCAGACATTCGTAAATCATAAGTCACGACTGACTGACACACTTCGTATTTAGTGTGTAGTTTATAATTGTAGGTATGAAATGACTAACACATGTAACAATTATTTTCCTAGACAGAAATAAACATTCAAATTTGCAATTTGAATCAGAATTGAGTTATTTATGTACTTGATAAAAAATCGTATGAAATGATGAAATATTAAATATGTATATAATTTTTCAATGCTATAACCCGCGGTGTGTGACCATTATTTATTTAGTTAGCCGCTTTTACTCAGGCGTAATTACTGCAATTTGCTTTGAAACATGTCTCGCAATTATTGGATTAGAGGTGTTTGCAATAATTATAAAGATTATAAAGCACCGGCAAAAGCGTCAGTCAGTTCTTTTAATAGGTACATATAGGTAAATTGTCTGTTTTGATAATACGATTACGTATTAATTATTCTTACACATTTTTAATTTGTAATGTGTAAGGTTACTTGTATGTAATTTCTTTAAGAGGCGTATATTTTAACATAAATATACCTTTATTTTTTTTAAAAGTGAATAGTGATTCTAGTAATCGATGTGATAGTAAATAACTTTGATTGAAGTGTTATTATATATTAATGGTATGATAATAATTTAATGGCTTTCAATGTTCTCTCATGACTCCCTCGCCATAACTTATTACCCTTATGGTGCCATATGAGTTAATGGACATCACAATCATAAAATTATTCACGCCATCATGTACGCCAGTATTTTTATCAACAATGATTTATGGATAATTAAAAGGAGTTATATAACGATGCACACTTTTTATTTGTTGTAATAATTGGCGAAATCTTCATAGATCTACCATGCAGTAAAAATAAGCTCATTTAATATTTTCATAAATAAGTAATTGTTTGATGTACTTATATTTTTAGATAAAATATTAGATGTAGTATTTAAATCCATGTAGACAATATTGCTGTTACATCATGAAGTTATTGGTGGCAAATTGGGTTAACTGAGAATCTTTTCAATATAACCTATTCTACTTTTTCGTAATAAAAATATTGATATGTGGAAATATTATTAACTAAAATAATATTATAAATACGTTTGACAAATAACATAATATAATGATATAATAATTATCTAATCCCCTGTTCTTATTGTTATGCAGAAATTTTATGACTTTACTGTTCTTTTTGATAAACTATGTTATTCGATATGAACATTTTTGCCTCGCATCGATCGCAATATCGTGCTGTATAAACGGATTGCTTATTGTAATATTTTTTGTTAGGAGAACTATATGATTTTTTTTTAATTATACATAACAAGTAATGTCATCAGGTATGAGGGTTAGAAGTACTATTATTATTTATATTTACTACGTAAATACAATTGGATTATAATCGTGTTTTTGATCGTCTTTTATTTAATAAAGTCTACGTGTTTTTATAATTTATTAGGCGCATTAAACATAAAATCCACCAGTTTTTAGCGCGCAGCTGTCCTGTTTCCCGCGTATTCGACATCCAAATGACGGATGATCTAGCAACAAAAAATCATCCAAGGAATGCAAAAAGTATCGAGGGAGTACGATGCTAAAATTAAGATTTTATGTGAAGTGATCAATTTATTAAATGAATAGATAGAGGCTGATTGTCAGTTATTAAATAAGCAACTAGGGCTGATTATTTTAAAGAACCTGTTGTTTTAATGCCGATTTCTGTTGTTCTAATGACAAATATTGATATTCTGGTCAAATATAAAATTGGGAATATAAGCGAAGTAATATTGATTATACCTATGTACTGATTACATTTATTTACTTACATAGTACATAGAGCCAAGCAGTAGCTAAATTTGTCTGCAACTCAAGTGGATGGATACGGCTGGGACGGTATTCCTGTTTCCCAGAAATTGATGTAAAATAACATCATTCCTGCGTTTCGGTTATAAATTAAATACCTGGTAACTCTCCTCTCAACGAATTTCTTCAAAGATTGGCAACACAGCATACATTATCATTAGTTGTCTGTGTTGATGACTGAAGATGATTTCGGTGACTGTATATTTTTATTTGGTTTTTAAATAATTTCGGATATATTATTTCCATATCAGTTATAAAACAACATATTTATTATTAAATATATATATTTATATTTTTTTCCTTATACTAAGATTTTTTTAACAATGTATAGTAAATCATTACAATCGATCTCATTTAAAATTAGATGCCTAATATTTTAGACTTTGGCATAAGTAACTCCAAAGCCGTTAACCGTAACAAAATGTATTACTTTAGTAAAAACATAATTCTACGAAGAAGAATTCTGTCACATTGACAATGAAAAAAGACATTATTCATATTAATCATCATGTAAAACTGCTGAGCAGAGCGTGCTTACTGAATACTGTTATCCACAGAAATTACATACGAGTAAAGTAATTTATCTTATTAATAAGGGTCTTGACTCCGAAATTATCCAGAGTAGTACTAAATCACCAGGTTAATAAACTCTTGTTTGCGTTGGGTTATTAAAACTTGTATTTTATGTGCGCAGTATGGACAATCTTATCATAAAGACAACAGACGTGTTGTAGAACATACAGGTAGAAATTTTTGACATATTTAACTGACGTCATTCCCCATGTCGAATGGGTCGAAGGGCTCCGCCCGCGGCTGGACAAAGAGCACAAACGCTCGATTGAATGACAATAGACGCGGGTTACGGTCCACTGCCGCGATGTGCTGCGACCCTAGTATCAGGGCTATCTACGGACTATAAAAAATTGTTATATATAGTACTTTACTTTCTACATTGGACGCTCGTAATAAATATTTATTGACGATATAACGGTGTTTGAAGGTATTTATAAAAAGTACACAACGGTACGCCGGTAGGTAGGCAAGACTTTGATGTATGGCTGCTAGCTCATTCTAAAATTTGTTGTTTATTTTGTAGCAACTCGAAAATATTGTGGTGCCGAGAATTAGTGAACGTCTGAAATGAACGACATAGACATTATAATCTGACATCGAAATATTATTATTATAGAATAGTTAATTGTATTTATTTTCTAGCTAAAATTTAGATAATTTATACAGTCGTATTCTCTTTTATCCTTATCTTTACGGTAAGGTTCTATTAACAGTTGAGTAGTATTGAGTTTTGATACTGCCTGACTATTGCTGGTATGGAATACCTAGTTATTGTGCTTCTTTCTTTCCAATAGCGGATTTCTTTGAATACTTTCAAAATAGTTGTGAGGATTATTGTATGATATTTCCCAAATTTCCAAAAATATTAATTAAATCGCATTATTTTTTTATGTTTTTAAATTTTTTGTTGTTACCCGTAACGTGTGTCCCTGCCAGTTGTGACATAGGCATAGAGCGAACAAATGAACAGCAGAATAAACTTCTAGACTTTTAATGTTTCCTCAGATAAATAAATCAATAGAATATGTCGTGGGTAATGTTTGGTAACCCTATAATACGCGTCAAGCGTCGATCCCGATAACATCACTTGATAAATTTATGCTCATTTTGACCCAGTTTCCAATGAATATTTTTAGATTGTCTGTCATGGTCGTAGGTCAATTATCCAATGGGTCACGTGAAAGCCGTTTATTTAATTGCTTCTAATTTATATAAAATAGCATCCAGTGACTTAAATATTATGTATTTACCTTTATAAATATGTAATTTTGTATAAATTTTAATACAATGCCGTTTTGTGAAGAGGATATTAAACTTGGCGATGGCAAATAGGTTATGACTTGAAAACTTAGTCACGATTCCTCGAAGAAGGAAAATATTAGGAATACTAAGACTTATTTAGTTGTGATGCAATATTTAAATTATACCGTAACTAGAAGCAATTTTGTAGTGAATGTAGACTATTCTTCAATAAAGTGTTGTATACTAGCATGGGTATGTCCCACTCTGACTCAGGACTTTTCTGTACGAGCATGATGTTGCAACTCCACGAATAAGCTAGGAGTTGTTGCTCTCTTCTCGTCGTACATAAAAAATTCACAAGAATTATTTTAGACGGCTGATTTATTAATGCACTAGATATTTTGTTTCAATTCCAGAGAATGTACCTTATTGTTGACAAACCGGGAAGTTCGGTTATGTTTTAGGTCAATGATTTTTTTGGTGTATTCAGAGATATATTTATAAGGTTCGGGGTTAAAGGTATAAAATGATGTGTGTATATTTAATTATTATAATAATATGATTATTTTGGAATATTAGGGTGCCGTTACACAAATAGAAATACAATTTTAAACGAGTGAATATTTTATGACCACGGAGTTGTTTATTAATTATCAAGAAAATACTTGTGCAGGTAGATTGTGTGGGGCGATATATAATTAAGGAATAGTTATATACGATAGTTAATCGTGGAATCTACTAGCAATTACAGTTGAGCAATTTTGTAGCTCAACGAGGAGAGCTGATTTCCGGACACGATAATTTTTAAATAAACAGTTTGCAGTCTGGGTAGATTGGTTTATTGTATGCTAGTAGCTGATATGGATAATTGATGATAGTAACAAAATTATTATTTTATTGATTCTTTGGTTGGTTTTTTAGAGTGTTATCTAGCAGCTACTGGTTTTGAGTGTGGCGAGGTAATATTAATTTATACATGATCGATAATATTCCGATTATTCGAGCCGTATCAATCACTGGTGCTTGACAGCTATTAACGCGTAACACACGCACAATTATAGTTGTTTGGCTCGTAAATACAAAATTATGTTTTAGATAAGTACTTATTGCGAATTTAAAGTAATTACAGTTTTTATACATTTTATTTTGTAATTACGAAAAAAGGCGACAGAAGGCAATGCGAATGTCAATGAATGACGAGTTACAACTGATTTAAAAATGTCGGTAATAGGGAATATATGTTTTTTTCTGAATATGTTGAACTAAGTGTATGAATGGAAGACGGAAGGATTATTAAGGGCCTATTATTTTTTTAGCACATACGCAAGTCGACAACAAAAACACGGAATGGCTTCTCACCGAGATTTGAAAACAAATCACTGCAATTATCCGTAAGACTTAATCAATTCATCGGTTTTTACAAGCCTCAGATAAAAGATCTTTCCAAAGGTCTCGAGTTTTCTCACATTTGACATGGTGCGCCATGACGCCAGCGCCGCGCACGACGTAAGCCCAAATAGCTACGATACGCACGACTAACTGCATACGAAATTTAATACGATGAAATATCGGTAATGTACTGTGTACATATGCTATATCCTATCGTCACGTGTTTATGTTACTTGATACATCAACCACAAATCGAGTATACATTGTTCAAAATACTGCTTTCTGTATAACTTAACGTAGTACCTAGTTGTTCTTGGCACCTCATTTATATCAAGAACATTAAACCTGCTCTCTTTCATGGAATAAATTTGTACATCTAAAATAGATGATAATTATGTAAATTGCCTGTTCAATATGCATTTTTATTTTCAGACTTTTCTTGTAAACGCGAATTATAATTTTACTGAACGTAGATTCATAAAAGTTGTGGAAATGAAGTTCTATTCGCGTATTCGAATTTGCATAGAGCCGGCCTGGAAAGTTTGGGATGCAGACGCAATAAAAGTAGTGTAAATAGCTTTATAGCCTATTGCATGGAGTCAATGGCATCCGGCCGGGTCAGCTCCAAACCTCTACACTTTATTCGCGATGAATTGATAAGTGCTAGTGTGCGAAATAGCGAAACACAGACATATAAATGCAAGCTGGAAAACAAGTTTGTAAAGGTATATAAGTTAATCGCAAATATTTGTATGCCTTTTTGAAGGGTTTATGAACAACGTACATTTGTGGTCTTTGTAAATATATAGTGGCAAATACCAACTAAACGAGTGATGTAAGTGCAAAATTATTTGCATGGCGGCGGCTTTTGTCTTACTTTCTTTCCTTAAACAGCTCGTTTAATGCTTTGCACTCTACCTAAAGTCTACATTTGTAACAATAATGACATACTTTGTTTTATTATTTTTGCAATGAGCCCATAGTTGAAGAACAAACCCATGCAACCTCTAAGGTACACACCACACGACTTTTAAAACTGACGTCTGTTTTAATGTATTGTTAACAATAATTAATTATCAAGCTAAAACTGTAAAGAAAACAACAGGAAACTTAGATATCTGAGAGTTTTCCCCACACTTTAATGGCATATAAGTAGAATGTCTACTCGAATTACGTTAAGAATTTCCTTTTTACATGGCTGCTTCATCATTATTCATAAAATATCAATTAGTAATTAGAAGTAATCTGAATGATAGTCGGTGTGATCGAATAGCTATTTTTGAACTTAATGCATATACAATAGTTTTTTAAAGTTTATGCATACTGAAATCAGATTTGTTACATCTATTATAAATAATCTCCGAACGCCAGTCTAATAAAAGGTGAAAACGTATTAATCTCGCAATTTCCATTATAAAATGTTTAACACTTAATTTAAGAGTTCATTACTTAACATTCGTTAAGTTCTCGTGTATTGCATCGTTGGTGCAAATTACTATGCGTCCGTATCATTCACATTACAATCGTAAACGGCTTCATTAGCCAGAGCACTTATCATACAAAACGTATCATTAACTTATTTTAAGAATTTATCACCTCATATTATGTTCTTTTCTTCATCTTCATGTTCGTTCTTTCTTATTACTATAAATGAAGTCATCGTTTTAGTAAATTTTAGGTATACATTAATTAGTGTCCATATATTTAAAAAACAAAAAGTTGGTACAGCAATTTTTAACTTTAATGCAGGATACTGAATAAAGACTATATCTGGAATTGAAATTTCGTTCGTCATGTTAAATGCGGTTTCTTACCATCGTGTTTACATATTGCAAGGGTCGTCCTTATCTGTATGTTTTTTTATCTGGTCTATGCAATGGACGTAACAGTAGCTCGCTACCCATCCTGCGTTTATGACCATTTGCCTTTTTTTTTATCTCAGCTTAGATCTTGTTATTTTTTATCCTGTTTCAATTTAATTATGTCTCAAAATATCCCAATTAATAACGTCAAAAAAGTTTTTAATTTTAATTAGTTATTTTAGGGCAGTTAAATATTTATTATTGAGATTTATTAAGTTATGTCTATGCATTTTTAAATAACTATATCTCAATACCTATTTTACTACTTTATCCACAATGCTTTAAATAACTTTTATTACTTCATCATGTATACCTACATCTAAATGGCATTGGCTTAATTACAATTCTCCAATATCAGATAATATATATTGCTACTGGATAGCTTCTTATTATCGGTCGGTTGATTATGATGTGTTAATCCGCTATTCGTATTGTGAATAATGTATGTCACTAGGCTCTCTAGCGGCGAATTAACGGCAAATAACTTCGACACCCCCTAGATTCACAAACTGTGTTATCGTTTATGTGAGAATAAAATATGTATGATTATAACAGTTGTAATTTTTTTATTGCTGTTAATGACGAGACTAGCTTACCGTTCGCCTGATGCTAAACGATACGACCGCCCATAAGCAGTAGAAACAAAACCAACAGTTAGAAATACAAAATATTGTTTGGTATTCCATTGCAATCGCCATTCTGAGACATGAGATGTTAAGTCTCATTATGCCCACTAGTTACACTGGTTACAATGTCTGTCAAACCAGAACACAACACTGACTACACAATATTGCTTCGCGGCAGAAATAGACATTGCGGTGGTACCTAGCCAGGCGGATTCTCACATATGAGAGGTCTACCACCAGTAACATTTTCCTAGACTGTCCTTTTATTAAAAAAGTTTAATATATCCTGTCTATTTAAAACAAATTCTTTCTGCCTTTCTTCTTCGGGTAGTCATCGCTTAGGTAGTTAGTGAAAGGCTGGTAGGTTAGCTAGGTTAGGGCTTTTATTGTCCTCACCGGTGAGGATCGCGACGCGTTTCTCCCTTATTGCTTATTCAAAAATACATATATACATCATTTTATTTCTTCTTCCCTGCCAGCCCGAGCTGGCTTCTTTGTTTACTAAGTATATTTTTCATTTATTTTATTTTCAATATAGATTGTCTTTATTTATATAAGCTAATCTAATTAAGTAATAATTAAATGTTCTCATGTACCTTGACTTATCATAAGTGCAACCATGTTCGCCTACGTGATGAATAAAGATTTTTTTTTTTTTTTTTAATGTCTGTAAAAGTCTTTGTACGCAAAATCACAAATTCATCAAACAGTTTAAATAGATGTTCCTTTAATTATTTTAATCGTTAAAAATATTTTAATATCGTGTATGCATGGCAACGCATCAGAATAGTCTAGAAACAATATATCTATCTTAGTTCAGTTTTACAGATAGTTGCCTTGAGAGCAACTATTTTTACAGACGAAATGCGTTTTACCACTCTAAATTAAAAATATAAGTTCATTCACTCTCCAGCAATCTGTATTGGCGTATGTAGGTACATAATGTTACAATTCTACCGACCAAGTAATATTTTCAACTTTTTATTGTCTATTTATGAAGATTGTATTCATGAATTCTAGAAACAAAGTGTTTTTCTAACCTTTTACTGTGATAGCGGACATTTTAAGTTTCATTTATTTCTGGCATTTAAATAACGTGGACGTTTCAAATTCTGTAAGGAAACGGTAGAAATAACTGTAAATACATATCCCTCTCAGTAGTAGAGGAGGCCCGTGCTCAGCAGTGGGCAAGTATATAATACAGGGCTGATATTATTATTATTATTATTATTACATATCGGAATCACAAATGACGAATGATTCAACTAAGATAATACGTTAACCAATAATGTTTGTAGGTAAGTATATGTATTTGTATTTGTTATTAACATTAGATGCTTCTTACGTGACACCGTCGTGATTAACCATCACTTTTCACAGATATGTTTATTTAAACAGAGCGAACATTTTGTCTTAAGACAGTTTATACGACCACAACTTTTTATCACCAGTATTTACTCGGGATAAAATATTAAATGTTTAAAAATAAGGATTCGAAATGTATGTAAGTGTTCGATCCGAATTACTGACAAACATAACATAAATAATCAAGATCTGCAGTTAAAATTCTTTCTTTCAAATGTAACTACCGAAATGGGCACATAAAGCGCTTTCGCCGTAATCGCGTCGGCCGCGGCCGGGGCGCCAACCCCTTTTTTATCACAGTCACGGCGGACCCTCACAAAAGCAACCTTGATACTGTGAATGAATAGCATTCTTTGTCATCATTCATTCTTGTTTCTACCTACATTTCTAAGTGTCGGTTATATCTGAATAGGGCTTTAAAAGTCATAAACCGGGGCAAGGACCTTGGGTCTTTTGAGATCGAAACCGATACAGTTTTTAAATATGGAACATTGTCATTAATGATACAAACTCAATAGATAAGTTTTTTATATACATTCCTCCAATTAGATGCAGCGACCATTTATGTAATCGGTCAATGTGTGCGAGAAGGTGAAATTTGGAATGGCAGTTATCAATCCGTGGGTGCGTGTTTGTTTTGAGGCAGAGGCGGATCTACGGAGATCACTCACCAGTATCTAAAGTACTTAAGTATATAGATGAATATTGAAACATAATAAATAATAATTAATGAAACAACATATACGGTGAGTTATGAGAGCTAGAACTCTCTCATGCGTATGACGTAAATATTACACGTGTATAATATGTACCTCTATCACATTTCAGAATATTGAAGTTGTGATGTGGGTATCGGCAACAATTGCGGACAAATGTGGTTGTTGGTACACCTATTCGTGCATAATGTTGTTGTGAAATAGCATTAGCTAGACATACTGACGCCCGTATTGTTTCACCTCACTCGTACGATTCTCGGAAGGCTCATAGAAGTGCAAGCATTCAATAGCTTTACTGCCATGAAGTCGTGTAAGTGGCAGTTCCCAGTACATTGTTGAATTTATATGGTCTTACCAAATAATTCAAATTAACATACCATACTAAAGTGATAGGGTTTGGTTTACTGTTCATTCGATGTGTCGATGTGATTGTTGTTAAAACGTACTAGTCTAATGATTTGTTGGTAAAATTAAAATATGCGCACACACTGACTGTGTATAAAGAAAGCTAAATTATGAAAATATCATATTCAGATGTTTCGTTATAATATTTAATGCAATACAATAAAATATTATGATAAATCCTTTAGAACTGTTTATTTATAATTACAAAACCACAATGTTTTATTGCAGAAAGAAATAAATTTACATTGAATTAGCCATTTATAGCTTTTATTTATTATCCTGCGTAACAAAACACAAACGCATGCCATTCCTGTCTTCCAGGTATGTCGGTCGTCCTTCTGTGGTCACTGGTCACCAATTTTTTGCTATCATAGATGTGGGTGACGGATATGGTAGGCCATCAGGAAAACGTTGGCCCAAATATGGTGCACTAGTATGCTTGAATAATTGATTAATTCCGAGTAACGAAGTACGCGATTATCTGCCGTTTGATTTATGAGAGTTTCATATATAATGCGGCTGATTTATATGACGTAGGGTCCGCTTATCATGCCCGGCCCTTAATTTGGTTTGAAAATTCAAATCTCTTTTTTCATACGTAATTTAGTGCCGATAACGGCAATAAATCGATGTTATCGAGTTGTTCTCAATGATTTTAAAACTGGGTTCACGGGGTACATGCTTCGAAATTCAAATGTTTTAAATGTCAAATGAGGAACAACTTAAAAAACGACATTTACCGTGAGACCAATAGTCAGTTCATGTCTGCTCTCAGCAGTGTTTTGTGTCAGAGTATTTTTAAGGAGCCGTGATGTCACAGTCGTTTGATAAAAAAAACTGATATGCTTCAACAAAATTACGTAGAAACAGATGTTATCCATCGTACATGCTGCATGAGTTTACTAGCATAAGACGATGACGTTTATACACGACGTAGTTTCAGTTGTTGTAACTGTTTATTACATAACTAGAATAAAAATATTATCTTTCTAGGTAGAACAAGGTTAGGCGTATCGGTAAAGTAAAAATATTCATTTATTCTTTACAGACATCACTAATTTAATAATATAAAATTACAATAATATATTTCGAAATGCTTTGCTTTTTGCGAAACTTTTCTCGAAATAAAAATCCCGGCTAGTATTTTTCCTGGTACTGTGAGCCATATTTTATCTAATAAGGATTTCTGAGTTAATTTCTAACAAACTAAATATCTTCATGAATGTTCACATTTATAATAAATAATAGGTTTTCGTTGGTATAAACTTACCCCGATATTCTCAATATAAAGGTTGGTGGCCTCACAATGTGTTACCGTACTGTATTTGTATGACAGATTTGTTATAGTCCGTGTGATAAATAGCCTTCCAAGAACATATATATGAATTGAAATACTCACGTATTGCGCTTCGCAGTATTTTAGGCATTACATATTCAATAGACGCGTTCATGAGTTCAAACATTGGAAGGAAAACTGCAAGGAAACCGTTGCATTTTCTAATTTACAAGGATAACAAGTATGAAACAAAAAATATATGTATCTGTTTAATTTGTTAGCATTAATTTTTTATAGCAAAATGTGCAAATAGGCAGGTTTATATGATTCTCTGATGGTAAGTGATCAATGCTTATAAATCTATTTTCTATTTAACATCATTTTAATAGAAACTAAAAATGAAGAAGCACTAAGGTATACTACAAGGTGGACGGACGACCTGGCTAAGGTCGCAGGAAGTCGCTGGATGCAGGCTGCTTCCAACAGGTCGACGTGGAGATCCTTGGGGGAGGCCTATGTTCAGCAGTGGACTTCTTGTGGCTGAGATGATGATGATGATGACTAAGGTATAAATTGCACTGACACTAATGGAGTATGAGCTGACACAATTGGGATAAAGGCTGTGGGATCGTAATATTTAACTTTATGTCGCCAATTTTATGTAAAATTGAAATCGCCTGAACAATATAATTTTATATTTACCGACAGTGAGATTCTTTGATAGAACTTCACTTCGCATTTCATCGGTTTCTCAATAGATCCGTGATAGATAATAAGTTTTACGATATTTTTAAACTTTAAAATAGTCGTAAAACACTAATCTGACGTATAATCAGCAGTTTTATTACAAAGTGTTACATTTATTACCGGTATTAAATTTTTCACTCTGTCTAGAGCTGGCGACATAGTTTTTTTTGTTAGATAGTCTTGTAAGATATTTACATTTAAATGTGGTAAAGGAGTCAAATTATTTTGATCTGAGCATAAAACTACGGCCACGTAAACGAATGTTTTATGGTAAACATGAAATGAAGCTGTTTGAATATGGAATATATAATAATAATAATAATAATATCAGCCCTGTATTATATACTTGCCCACTGCTGAGCACAGGCCTCCTCTACTACTGAGAGGGGTTAGGCCTTAGTCCACCACGCTGGCCTAGTGCGGATTGGTAGACTTCACACACCTTCGAAATTCCTATAGAGAACTTCTCAGATGTGCAGGTTTCCTCACGATGTTTTCCTTCACCATTAAAGCGAACGATAAATTCACAAAGAATACACACATGATTTTAGAAAAGTCAGAGGTGTGTGCCCTTGGGATTTGAACCTGCGGACATTCGTCTCGGCAGTCTGTTCCACACCCAACTAGGCTATCGCCGCTAATGAATATGGAATATTGGCACTTTATTTGTAAACAGCTTTTTTAACTATTGTTAAAACTGTTTTTAGCAATCGTCGAAAAACTAAGTATGTGCTATTAAATAAATATATTTTTCTTATACACGTGAAATAAAATCTAGAATTCAGAGGTATTACATAAGAGTCAACGCGAGCGGTACATCACATTCACATTCAAGAGTTATATTTTCAACGTTTATTCACAAACCATTCTCGGAGGCGCGGAGTTCCGTGGTAGCTTATCCTGAGGCAGTCTGTACTTATCGGGGAGCCGATCCATCCTCGCAGCTCGGTTGTAATGGAAAAGCGTTGTCGCCCGCGTCCGTCTGACCAAAACGAAATGCAATCAACCCACATCTTTTATCTATGAGCAAAATACTACTCGACGTAATTGAATTTTCGGCCACTGCTTTCGGAAAAGTGTACCTGTAAATATTCGTAAACGCATTGTTTTATTTGTCTGTGCCGTATTTACATAGTTCAACATAATTGCATTCTGAAATAATCACAGCGATTACTGCATTTACATATTTGAATATGTTTCTAATGTTTATAATCAAAGATATTTCAAATTGCAGCAAGAGATTTACTTCGCGTAATGTAGGCAGTTATAGTTATAGGTTATGCAACAGGTTGCCAATTCATTCGTCCACTAATGGAAAAATAATGAGCTCTATTAAATACTATTCCAACATCAGAAACGTTAAATATTCCTTTCTAAACTAAGGCACAAATACTTGTCTGTAGTAATAAATTTTAACCAAGTAAAATGTGTTTGTTTGGATGTGGGGTTAATCTCTTAAATTAGTGGTCGGATTCTGAAAATTCTTTAACTGATACAAAGTTAAATAAGTAATTTTTATCCCTGAATGCTTAAAGCGGCTTTTCATTCTGTAGTGAACACTTACCGTGGCCTGATCCCAAGATAAAGATAGTCTGTAATTATTTCCAAATTGCATAAATAGAATTATGATTGCAACATTAGCGACGTTACTTCCGTACTTTAGTCAATCACCAAGAACATCTGCTGACTCCGTAGGAAATCCCTGTAGCTTGTTAAAGTTCATATTAATAACGTGTTTAGTTCGAATTTATTTTAGGACTCAATAAAAACCAATCTTTTGGTGCGAGACCGGCGCGAGTGCAAGCGTGAAAGATTTAAGACACATCCTCGCGAGACTCGTACGTAAATATCAGCTATTTGTTGTTGGGAACCATCGCTGCCGGGATTTACGCCGGGTTTTTGCTCGAAATGTACAATTTGTAAGTCCTAA
This sequence comes from Manduca sexta, assembly GCF_014839805.1. NCBI lineage: Eukaryota > Metazoa > Arthropoda > Insecta > Lepidoptera > Sphingidae > Manduca > Manduca sexta. The sequence continues at coordinate 10,115,232 of NC_051142.1, read as the reverse complement.
GACATTCGGATTTGGAAGTTGAAATTTCTTGGCATAAGGGATAAATTTTTCATTGGCAACGACGTATCTATTATAATTTGTGAATATCATATATTATTAAATATTTTAAACCGCAATTTAACGTTTATCTATTTTAATTATTCAGCGCAATAAATTTCTCTGTCACAGTTTTATATTTCCAATAACATATGGGTCTTATAAGATTTCACATTTTCTTAGAAATTATTTTTCTTCTCAGATTTTCACTAGGAAATAGGTAATTATCCGCCTCGAAACAAGCGATAAATAATACGAAATACCCGTATAAGGCATGGTTGTGAATGGGTGTTGCCCGGGTGCAGTGGTCTGAATAGTGAAAACCGACCGAGCGTTCATGCTTTTCGTTCCCGCAACACAAATATACCCCGCGCTCTCGTGGACTAGACGGATCGCAACGTTGAATAAAAATGGATGTACACGAAAGACAGAGATAACTCAAGTTTGGATGAAATGTTTCGGTGTAAGTTCTGTGAGCTGTCCTTATATCCACTTGAAATGTTATGCATAGTGTGAGCATAAAAATCCCTTAAACTTATTTTGTGCACTTTCGGATGTTATATTTTCTGGAAGTCGCAATTCACAATACTGGAATCTAATTCCAAAGCACGCGGACTTACATTTACACAACGCGCGAAACGGTTCACAGGATATCTTAATTGGGCCGCTCGTAGGAAGTAGGTGTGGTGACAATAACCAAGAAATTAGTATGCACCATTGTGTTCATATAACAAGTACAGCCCGCGACTTTCCTTACGTTGAATTATGACAATTCTGAATAATTAGAAATGGAAAACCTATGAATATAACGCTGCGGTGTATATTTTATATTTTCTTTGTTAATTTAGATTACACGCGGTTTTTTTCGGATCGAGCCTACGAGTGACGCCTATATTTAGTGAGAGGCGTAACTGGCATGCCCAGGACACGGTCACACAGTGCACATTTCCGTAGATCATGATGTGACAAGAAGTAATGTGATGTGACGGGTCTCAGGAGGAAAACTAGCTACATGGTCCACACTGGTTTAAAATCTGATATTTCACCGAAAAATTAATAAGAAGACTGTATCTGTCTTGGAGATCGATTCTAGATCGTCACAGTTCCTAAGTTTACCACTTGATCTAAGTACGAGGTGTCACAATATCATCTGTTGTGGCGCCGCGCCGTTTGCTAATCGAAAAAAGGTTTAATAACGTACAGGATAATTAAGTAAAGCCAATCATGAGCTAGATTGGTTCATAAAGAGTGTTGATTACTTTTTCACACTTGAAGTTGACGTAGTTCAATCAATAATAAACTCATCTTAATCTATCCGATTGAAGTATTTGCAATCATATCGCGTCTCGTGACCGGAATCTATTCGGCGCATGGTTTTTATTCCAATATCTTTGTGAACTCACCTCTATAAATAGATATAACGAAATTAAAAATGACACTTGCGATACTTTTAAACTATTTTAATGTGGCTCAAACTTGTTTAATAAGTGTTGTTTTAATATTAATTTAATGCAGATGGCTTACTTGATGCTAAAATTATAAGAAACTTATCATTATGAATATAATTATGTTGAATTTGATTTTAATATTATTGGGCCCTGTCACAAGAAATAAGTACATATAAGTAATCAATGTGGTCTCATTCACTCGTAATTTCGAAAATGTGTTCCTATTATGAGTATTATATCTCTTGTTACAACTTCATAACTTACCATGCTAAAGAATTAATAAAATACCTCTTTATGCCTCCCATTCGATACCAGATTAACAGACAAAAAATACTTTAATTTAAAAGAAACTTTATCATTCTGCGGACCTAAAATTACTCTAATAAAGAAGTGAATCAATGTCTTCGAACAAATTTGCAGGGGAGCGGATACACGTTTAATTAGAACGGCAGGTGGTCGAGGCACAATTGAGCGAAGCCCGAATGGCCATTCTTGCACCCGATAAACAGATATAGCTTCGTTTGTGATGTCTTTTGCGGTTGTGAAACAAGAGTTATGTAGCTTCGACGTTCGCATTGCACCATAAAGAAAGGACTTAAATGTGAAGAGACATTGTGTAAATTAAGAAATAAATATTACGTAATAGGAAGTCCAATATTCGGTTAAACCAAATTGTCAAGGGTTGATCTTGATGCAGTCTTCAGTATAATGGTTTTGCGGATGGCAATTATGATTGGGGATTATCGGGAGATAATATTATGATGGAACATCTATGTAATAGTGCAATAGAATGCGCGAATAGGACTCTATATGTTTGGTATCGCACAATACAAATAACATGGCGTTAAATGAAACTATGTAATTTCTGATAAAGTTGTCTTCAACAAATACTTAAAGTATAATCACCTAACAATATTAAATATATTGTAATATTATCTTACCATAAAAACATAAAGTCCAAATAATTTATGCCATATAAGATATCTTTAGGTAAACCGATATTTATATACAAATAAACTGGAACTTCAAGAAAAACATGGGGTGAGTCGTCGCTACAGGAATCTTAAGTTGAATGTTTGGCGACGAAACGTCGAGCGTCGGCACTCGGCACGGCACGGCAGATATTAAATGATCCCACCCTCCATACTCTTGGAGGGTTTCCTAAGAATGGTTTTCGTACTTCAGCGAAATATTGTACGCCCGATTTGTATGCCGGCCCAACCCCGTTTTTACGGGTATCAAATTATCTGAAGCGTCGTAAAATATTTTTATATTTTTTGTCATTTCGCACTTTTCAAGCGAGTCATTTTTAAAGCTATTGGTAAGTTTTAATTTTTATGCGGTTTACAGCTGTTTCCAGTTCTTCTAAAATAAGGTATATTTGAATCAGTTTGCATAATATTTTTATTATGAAACTATTTTGTTACGTGGATTATAAAGATCATGAATGTTATAAAAACTTATTTGTCTTCGCAATTAAATTGAAAAACTTGTAGACTTGACAATATAAATTCTTGTAATATATGTTACTTTTATTTTTCTATTTTAAATTGCAGTTAACTTTCATTAGATGTTCTGTCTCCAGTAAAAAGAAGTTAACAACTATTAGGTCCTTCAATTAATTGATCGTTTCTCATGTCACTGATATGCACTTAAGTAGCCTCTCCATTGAGATTTGCTCTTAAATAACTTTCATTAATCCCAATCATGCTCCTTCGTAAATTGCTTTTAACATAGAACTTGATAATATGTCTGTTTTGTAGTTCACTCACATCGCATGCGTGATGCGACAGAATGCGTGCTAGAAGATGGGTATATAAGAGTGCGATTTAGTCGACCAGCAGTTTTTATGGATACCATCGTGTTAACGCGGCAAGAAAAGACATTTTATGCATTCGGAGGATGGATGTTTGTATCCATGTTTGGAGCACTTGTATGGACGCGTTCGAGCGCATGACGTTTATTTATTCCTGACTTGCATTGATATTTGCAACCAGGGTTATCACATCTCCAAATAAAAGAAACGAACACTGACTTTGATTTTAAACATGTGTTTGATATTTAATGAAATCATTTTAATTACACAATTCTAATTTACTCGTAGAATTAACGTTTTCAAAGTACCAAAGTGGTAGTTTTGTTTATTAATTGGAATTTGACTTATGGCAGGAAATACGAAAATGACTTAAAGTAAACTTCATATCCAAGCTAAAATAGGTTAATAACAGAACCTTTGCAGGTTTAAAACGACTTATACCACCTTTACGTTTCAGTTTATAAATACACGACTTGTTCAAACATTTGTTAAAGAGCGGATTATAAGCTATGGGGCGTTTTAACAAAAAAGTCCATAATACCTATTTCAACGACCATTACTGGATCTAAAATTAACAGTACATTTTGTATTAAAAACAAAATTGGGATCGTTGCGTTTTTTACACAAGCTCAAGACATGATAAATGGTCGACGTAAATTGGATACCTCGGCTAACAATATCACGTAGTACGTACATTTTAATGTAGCATTTTGTCATTAACAACATTGGTGTCGCCTATGGACGTTGGCTAAAAAGGGATAAGTGTTTGTAGGTTTGACGTCATAAATATGTATTTGAGACCAAACTGACTACCAATATTAGTGTCATGAATAATCACTCTCTCATTAATAATAATATTGTTTTTTACGTTTGTAATCATCGCTGTTACTTTAATGTTATTCGATGCTTCTTTTTGGGCCTCAGTCAAAAATAAATAATGTACATCATTTTAAATGTTTGTGTTATCGATCGCGACTTCTTGAATTGTTAAAACCTCTCCATCTTTGTATTCCATACCTACATAAATATACATTTGAGAGCATTCTGGAATGTGCAGAAAGTCTTAATACATTTTTCGTACTATTATCATGTGATCAGTTAACTTCAAATATAATAGACTTATTATATACCTATTGCGAAATGTATTAATTTTATTATTATATAATTACTTTGATGACTGCATCAAGATTTTCTTAGTTCTTACAACGCCACCCAGAAAAATGAAAATATATTTCGGCAATGGAGAAAGACTTAAGGATGCGTATTCGTATTTAGTTTCCTTTGAGGTGCAACGACCTCTTCTATCATTGGGCTCTACTTGCCTAAAGTCGGTTGAAAGGTAAGACAGGTTAGGGACTAGCTAAATGTCCTTGAAGCACGATGACGCTGGTACTTATGTCTTTTCTCACATGCTTTCTTCTAAAATACCTTAAGCGGTCTCCTAACAACCAACAGATATCGATGTGGTTCAACGTGTCCTATTTTCGCGCATTGCTTTTGTATTTAGACGTTCTATTTATCAACGGGAAGATAGGAAACGGGACTAGATCAGTGGTCTTACAAGTTTAGTTATATATTATGTATTAGAAAAACAGTAAATAATTTATCACATTCATACATATGTTATTAAAATCTTCAAAAATATTATATATAATTGATGTGGCACTTTAGTTATACCTGAAACGTATTTTTCTTAAAATTAATTTCAATTTGTCGCATAAACCATACCATCACAGCCCTTTGCCTAAAGAACTAAACTACGGGTGCCTTTTACGATTGTAAATGTCATAAATAATTATTCCATAATTATAATTGCCCTCTCAAACGATCTTCTGTGTCCACAATGTATTTGAGATCCAGCTCAGTATGCTATAATTGCAGAATTTTAAAAATGGCAAGACTTGCAAGCCTTAAATTGCTGCGGCAAACACAATTAGGGAGTTAATTGCATATTATTGTGTGTCATTATTTGGCCCTGTTATGGCAGGTCAGTAACGCGACATAATTTCAGTTATCACAAATGTCGTTTAGTGTTCCAGTTTGGAAATAGTCTAGTGGATGTAACAAATATAATAGATTAGGTAAGGCTTGTGATAAAACGTTATATGTGTTATGTTATATTTAATTAGTAATTGCCTCGTTATAATTTGTAAATATTCGTAGAAAGTAAATCGTAGTATTGTAGTACATCAGTAAAAGTTGATGGTTTGACGTCTTTTACTAGAAATATTCGGAACGATTTTTCTACTGAAAAAAAAACAAACAATGGAAAATTTAAATATAACATATAAGTATAAAAATAGCTACATTGTATATCGTGTTGATATTGTTACTCGGCATAACCATTAAATTAAAATGATTCGTTATTATTAAATTATTGTGTGAAACAGTTGCGTGTCATCAATAAAAACGTCATAATGGATAAATTAAAAGCGGACACGTGTTCACGTTAAAGTTAAGGCCTTGAAGTTACAAGGCCGGTTCGGCCATTGCAACTAATCATTAGGAATTTATCATACCTCAATAGTTTTGCGAGTCATTGATGTGAATTTAGACATTTTTGAGACTCCGTCGAGAAATATTTATGTACCGTTAAGCATAATTTGTTTATCGTATGCAAATTCTATTTTAGAATGTTTTTAAATTGATTCTTCGAACATATTTATAGGAGTGGTCAGTCAATACCCATTGCTTTAACTCAAGGGTTGTGAACCATGTTGATAACTAAGGCGAGATGAGATACCAAATTTAAGTATGGTTTTCTGTATATATTCTTTCGCACGCATTAAATATTAAAGAGTTTCTGAGTTATATAACGATTAAATAATAATATATTACTGTCGTCGTGGACATCACACGCTCTTTCTATACCTACTATAAGTACATAATCGGAATTAGACCTATATTTACATCTTTGCCGATTTTTTAATATTTTCCCAGAGATGGTATCATTGATTAGTTAATAAGGACTATAAATTGTCGAAATATCAAATATACATGTTAGGTATTTTTTTAATATCCTGTATTTTTGTCTATATGTACATATAATATTCAACGTGTATTAAATACATCTTTCATTTTATCTGCACAAGCGCAACATTTTTGATAAATCGAAAGGGCTGTACGACTCGCTTTGCTAAACCTAAAATATATTTTAAATACCTACTGTTTGGAAATAAACTATTCGTGTTCTTTTTTAGACATTTCGTATGGGAATCTAGTGACGAACACCTACAGACTATAAATTCAATCATTAACAACATTCTAGCCATTTCTTATCAATATATAAAATTAACGTCCGTGAGAGTATCGTCTAGATTTTCGACACCAATGTAATTAATGTCGTTTTTTGTAAGTCTAGTCTTGCTTAGCAGGAATGTAAATCGTTTTATTTTTCCACTCTCATCTGTCTGCATTTTGCTACATCACTTAATTATTGTACATAGTTTTTATAGCAATATCTAGTGTCAACTCTGATGGCGGGCACGTTCGTACGTTAAGCTTTGAATCTTGCACAGCACAAAAAATATGGGTATGTTTCGATGTTTTTGCTAACTGTATTTACTTATGTAAAGTTATTTGTCATATTAACACCAGTTAGGTTCGGTAATGTTCCTATTAATATGTGATATGATATCATGTATGATGTGGTTTGTTCATAATTCTATAAAATATATTATAATGAGAGTTTGGGCGCACTAGGAAGCATTCGTAAACAATGCTTGTGAAAAAACTGATTCAATTTTAGCAGTAAAACCTTAAGATGAAGAATGGCTGAAACACTATCTCACCACTGTTTTTATTTATATAAAACTATATTTTTAACTAGTAAAATTGTGTATTTTCCGAAAGAATAGGCGGTAATCGAGCGATTGAATCACTTGATAAACCGTGGTCATAGCCGTATATAAACAACAGATACCAGAGGAATCATTAACGCAATGCTGGTATTTAATTAGACTTCCTTAAACCTAATTTTTAAGCTAACGACTTAGGTTCATTTAGATTAGTTTGTTTACAATATAAGTTTTCTGCATCAAGGCTTGAACTGTTAGCGACTGGCGCAGCACTCATTCGTGACGTGTTGTGGCACGAAAGCTGACGGCGTCAGATAAATATTTGCTTGAGCGTAAGTATCTCGTGCATCACGGAAAAGATCCCCCAGTAGTGCCCTAACATAGAATTTTAATCATATTCGCACCAACCTGCTATAAATCATAGCAGAGACCAGCAAACACGGCTTTTAATTGCGATTTGTATAAACATGTCAGTCAGGCCCGTGTTAAATTGTTTATAGCCCTAACCAGATTTTGTTGTGTTATGCTATAAATAGTTTAGACCTGGATCACGTTCACAGTAACTATAAAAAGCTGAATAAAATGTATGGTTTGGAGCACCTATATCCACTTATTAACTGCGATTTATTGAAACTTTCGGAATGTTGACATAGCGACGCAAGTTATGTTTTTAAATAGTGCCTTTACGTGTCAACTGTCGGGATTTGCAGTGTTTCACTGTATTTAAACGAAGTAGATGAAACAGTGCAAATTAAACTGACAAATCCGTCAGTGACATCACTTTGTATGCACATTGGGACGTCTAATATTAGCTCTACGGCAAATGTATATTTTAGAGTGTTTTGCCACAAGTCGAACTGTTAGCAAAACGGTGCGCCAAAATATACGATTGTTATTTAATTTGGCTAGAGCCGGTCTAGTCTTTTAATTAACCGTTGAGCGCTTAGCATTTTAATTAGATAGGAAGTTTATTGACAGCATGATAAAGTGTGCTGGAAATCGTCGGGAATGTTTCAAAAGATTTATTGGAGGAGAGGATGTGACAGTGACGTGTGATAACAGCATGAACTGACGTTTTGTTCCTGTCTGCTCCGTAAGTCGAACAAATTCTTTGTGTACCTACTGATTCATTATTTTATTTGCCATCGACTGTCGTTATCTTTTATTGTTATTTTTCGCTTCAGAGTTCGCTGAAGTGGAAACCCCGGCAGTCTGGAACTATCTAAATTTTACAATTAAATTAAAAGGTAAATGTAATAATGTTTTGTAATAGCAGCGAAGCGTTTGTTTGAGTATTGTTGCTTTGAGTCTGGAATGGTAAATTCTTTTCTTGGAACTTATCGTATTATGATTAATCGTTAAAATTTCCACGATTTAAAATGACTTACATTTAAAATTTTTATGACATTGACTTTCAGTTTTGGACTAATTACTGATATTTTCCAGGTTTCATAATGGAATTATTAGTATATTATAAATATTAAATTAATATGAAAAACATAATAAGATTATGAAAAAGTTAAATTCTTTCGGAAATTTGTGCAAAGAAACAAAAATTCATAATTCAATATAAACACTCATAATGCTCTACACCGCTTACACATGCGATAATACTGTATATTTGTATTTCATCCTGAATAATAGTGCGGTATAAGTGGGAGACCGTTAACAAGATTATTGGAAAATCGAGTGTGTAGCATTAATATACGTGATAGGCGCCTAGCGTATAAGGAACCTTGATCTTTTATTTTGTAAACAACGACGCCGACAGAGGCATTTATAAATGGACAGTTTTCTGTCATGATAAATAGACGATTCAAACTAATATAGATGTTATGGGAAGTGTATTTTACGCTGGATGATCGAATGAATTTATCACCAACGCCACAGTTGATTCGTGCTGTTTGACAGCCCGGCACGCGGAAACAGCTTTGTTTTCTGTTCGTATTTGTAGTTTGAGTACGGAATGAAGACTAATTTCAACAATGCTTGATGTCTGACAGGCTGCAAATAGAAAGCTAATATTGTGATTGTGTTTGTTGAAATAATTATGACATTATACCTATCTCATTAAAGCTATTTTTTCCGTTTTAGGTGTCATTTGTCTTTTTTGTACCATAGGTTGAAATAATAATAATATATCTAAGTATAGATTTAGACTTGCAAATATTTTATAAGTTTGACCACAGTTAGACCCCTTTAATCATAAACAAAAGAGCACACCTGTATTAAACGATTAGTAGTGTGTGTAATGTTTTTTTAATTATTTAATTAATTTTTATAAAAATGATTCATGTCTGAATTCCTTCTCCATATCAATTTTGACTATGCCAAATATCATACTCCACCGTCCGCGTAATTTTCCCAAACGGGTACAAAGCTTTTGTTTTGCATATATATATTTAAAGATAAGGCATAGCGTGGATACTTTCGATATGTTACCACGATTTTTTCATGGTAACAAATTGAAAGTGTCCACGCATGTATACTATTATGAAATTTGCCTTAGCAACAAATTGACAGCGTCCGTGCATCGGCTAAAGCATAATTTGGTATCATAAATATAGGTTGCATAATTTATAATAATATACTAAGATAATTGTTAATACAGTAATACTGGATACTAATGGCTACTGTTTTTACAAATTATTTCGTAGAGAATTACGCATGATTTATTTGTAGTTATACACCCATGTGTCTATTATAACAAAAAACAAACCAGAAATATAAGTAAAGGTCATGTGTGGCGTCTATCATTGTTTAGTCTGTGGTGCGCAAGATGAACGGGTAAACCACCAAATGCGTCAATATAGAGCCTTGTTTATTTATCTTTGTGTATTAGATTCTGGAACCGTTTTGTAATGTTTGTATTGTTGATTTTGAACCATATTCCGTTTTCATTAAGGTTTTTATTGTATTTGGGTGAGAATATTCCGACTCCTAAGTCGATCATACATTGCTTTGATTATGGATACGTGATAAATAACGCAATGATTAATACATTGCGTTATGCAATGATTAATACGTTTCTTAAATTATACTGGAATTGGAGCAATTGTAAAGCAAATATAAAAGAAGTGGTGTCAAATAGTCTAGATTCTACAGCCTAGAAAATAGCACTATACGGAATCTACGTAATATACTGCAATGTTTGATTTAGATTTTTTCTATATTGTATCTTTAAACAAGATCTTTTCGGGAATATTTCTGAAGTCGCCTCGTATATTATGAAACATTGATATCTCAAAATATTTATTACAGCTTGATCACCAAAATAAAAGATCTTCTTTGGAGCTGTCACTTTTGATTTTTCGTTTTAACAGTCGTACTTTACAGTCAGTAGTAACGACAACTTGTCATTAGAATTTGATTCCATTTTTTAACCACATGGCGAGTTTTTTATATTCTAGTCAGGGTATATAGAATATTCGACTGTATAAGACGATGCGCAGGCGCTGCCAAATTAGCGACAACCGACTGTAATTTAGTTTACATACATTTACTATGAGTCTGACCAATCCTATAACTAGAAATTGCAAGACAAATCAATTGTTAATTGCCAGCGTGGCGCCTGAACAAGTTTTAGGTACCAACGATATTTAATTGGTAATCTAGAGTACTCGTAGGATTTCCCGGGCGGTCCGCTCACGCGCCAGTTATTTTTCTCTAGACGCCATGTGGCACCCGCATTACCGTGGGAATGCGTGACTCTGTTTACAGCTATTTGCAGATTTATTTGTTGTGTTTTTGTTTTATTGTGATGTTTAGAACGTTCTCAGGAACAAGTGTTAAGGAATTACGTGGGATTGAGGCTCCCAAGAAAAACGTGTCGAAAATTTTGCCGAATTCTGATAAAAATAATAGAGGCGTAGGATCTATTGCCTGGTATAAAAAAGTTTCTTTAACTCTATGTGTTTACCTAATTTAAAGTTAAAAAAACATTGTCATATTAAACAGGCAATGGATACAATGTAGGTCACACGCAGCGTGTTATTTTATAATCTAGTAGCACATTTACATTCACACGCCGGCTCACACACATATTATGGCTGCCTTTTTGTCTCTGCTAGGCGTATTATATTCAAGGTCAGAGTTCTCGTTTCTTTTAATATTTAACATTACTCTAATCATTACAGCAGTCTCCAAATCACATTTTAATTTGATGTGCACTCTGTAATTTTCTTTTTACCGTTGTAATGTTACGTCATTATCATCAGCATTTATTCTCAAAGACGTGAACTAGATCGTTTAAAACAGTTGCTACTCTGAACCAAGTCATGTATATTTATTTTACATGACAAGGGTCACATTGAGAATATCCTTATTCTTGGAAATATTATATTTTTATCATCACGCGTCTCGCAAAATCGACACGGGAAGAGAATAACTGAGCCTTATTTTCTGTGCTAATGCTGTATATACTTATTGAATAAAACCTAGGACGCAGTGAACTGACTCTTCTCTGAAAATTATGATAATGAACCTTTACTTGCATCCTTTGTCCCATTTATTCGCAGTTTCGTTGACGACTCAATTAAATTTTCATTTGACGTGAGGCTATGTGTGTTGACTGTTGAATTCAGCTTCAGGCAGTATATTTTCATTGTTTTGCCTTTTTTCGGTAAGAGTTTCGTCAAAATGTTATGATGTAACTAGTTTCAATGACATATAATAAATACTATTGTGATTAATTATATTATAATTTGTACACCATACGTCAAGTATTTTGAATACTGTGGATGCCGGATACCTAAATATGAAAATTTCTAAATCATCAATCACATATCATATCTATGCTCGTCTGATACATGTAGTACACCATTTTACAAAAAGCATATCACCCCGACTCTTCGTAAGACATTGAAAAACCTAATTTTATGCAACGTCTACACAACAGTTGTGAAAATTTAATTTTCCAGTATTTCGTTTTAGGAGTCGTTACAAACAGCTGTTAGAATTAATTAAAGCAATGGATTCACCCATGCCGGTGTAACATAAATTGTTACTTATTAACCAGAAGCTGGTACTGCTCATTATTGGAACACGAAACCGTGAGACTATTTTAATTGCTGCCGTAGACGTCTAATGGCTATTGCTGACATATTTATAGTACATATCATTAAAACGTCCTATATTAATAAGGTTTGGAGGAAACGAATCTATAGTATTATTATAATGATCCGACATAAGAAATACATAATATTAAGTACGTATTTTATTTATTGGTCGCGGCTTCGCCCGTGTGGAAACAATCCCATTATTTCCTATGGGAGCAAATTATCGGAATAAAAAGTAGCCTATGTGTTAATTCATGAAAAGGACATAGTTTATTCATGTCCAAATTTCATCCAAATCTCTTGAGTTGTTTCCGCGTTTACTTTTACCAAGCACAAATATTTATTTATTTTTTGCATATATATAATATTACTAAGGTTATAATGTTTGTAAAGCATATTCTTCATTGTGTTATTATAATGAAAAAAAAAAATATTTTGGCGATGGTTTTCTATTTTTTATTCATGATTTAGTATGTACTGGCTTGGTTCACTGGCTTAGTGCGGAATTCAATTTAGTTTTATAATGAGTTTACATGTTTCTAATCACATCGTTAAGAAAGTTAACATGCTTTTTAATTTGGTTGCTTCATTTGTTAGTTTTATATAAACATAGCAATTATACGTGTTTTTATAAGTATTGATTGTATATAATTGGAAATTGATTGCATTTGAGTGTTAGGTATTTAATTATGTGAATGTAAAACAGAAATCTCAAATAAGTGCGCAGGAAGACGATGTTTAAATGTATTTGAATATTATAATTCATTATTTCCGTCCATGCTCTTTGATTGCTGTGAAATTGGAAGTCTGCCAGATGCGCTAACATGAAATTAGGAAAATCATGAAAGTATTTTCGAAGTCGTTCGAAAGTGTTAAATTTGGCTCAAATACCGTGTGTTATGATGTATTGTAGCTATACACGAAATTTTATACGCATTTTATGGTTATTTACATCAAACCGACATTTTTGTGTTTGTCATTAACTATATAAATGACGTTCGTAATCCAAATATTAATCTAGTCCGAGCATCAGTTGAAATTCTAAAAGCTTCTTCACAGTTTACTAATCATTTTTAACGATAAGATATATCACATAATTGCATAAAACTTAAGAGCGCTTTTAAAGTCCCATTTATCGTATAATAAATTTGCAACATGCTGACTGAATCTGTTTATCAAAACTAAATAAAACACAATATGCAAATATACACACGGCCTAAATAAAGCCGAGGGCTTCGCAGGCAAAGTTATTAGCACATTAAGACTGTCGGTAGTGTAATTTAACCAATGTTTATTGGTGGCAACGTGGCTATTTGTGCTGTGATAATGCTAGATTGAATCGTTATAAATATTACGGACGCAAGATAGTGTAATGTCGCTTAGTATACCAGATGGTTTTGGCGGGAAATAAGATGTCCACATGTGATTCCATTGAACCCGCTTCGTTTTTAAATCCAAAGGAGACAATGTCTATTAAGTAATCATTGTCATACCAACAGAATGAACGAGCAATTTTTGAATGATTATTGCAGTATTCAACGTAGAAATTCGTTACCTGAAATTATTTTCATTTATAGTGTTAAGGCTCTTGGCAGCAAAACAGTACGCTAGCCGTAATTTTAGAAACTATTTATTCACAATTCAATACATGTAGAAAAGAAATTGAACATCATGTTTCTACAAATGTTGATTACGTGTATCGCCTTCTTAAGTACACATCATAATTAGAAATTTTAGTAAGGAATATTTTGGTATTAAAATATTCAAAAGCACCAAAAAAAGATTTTTTTAAAGCAATTATTCGTAAATCATTGCATTTTCCCGGCCATTAGTTAAAGGCCGTTTGCTAAGGAGAGTGCCTTGAAATGGATAGGCGACAAAATAGTCATGTGTGGGAAGCTCGAGAAAAGTATAATGTTGGTTATATCTATTATTAACGGTTAAACATAAATTAACAGTTTTGAGTTCTTAGAAAACATATTTGCATACCAAGATTTATACAGTTAGAAGTTAATTATTTACATTTCACACGTCCACGTCATATTGCAAATTTGCAATAAAAAACCATTATTCAGCAGATAGCCGGTGTAACTACTGGACATAATGAGACTTAACATCTCATGTCTCAGGATTGGCGAGTGCAGTGATATACCAAACAATAGTTTGTAATTCAAGGTGTTGGACCGTATTTCTACTGTTTACAGGCAGTCGTATCGCTAACCACCAGGCAAACGGTAAGCTCGATTTGTCAATTAAAGCAATAAAAAAAAGATAGCTATATGTCAAAATCGTTTTTATTTGAGTAAATCTCGTCATTGCTATTACGTGCATAATTTTTTTATGTTGCATTGAAAATTACGACAAATTGATTCATATTCAGTGTATCGTTGTGGGTCAAAACTTTAATAGAAGTTACGGCTGGTCAATTACAGAGAACGACTGCATACGCCAATATAAATGATTCTGTTGATACACAATCTTAAAGTAATATGAGCCATTACGCCACTCGACAAACGAATGTCAACGAGTTACTCAGTCATGGTTTTATGTGATTAGCAATGAAGTATACTATCCTTGTATACTAATAGATAATAATCATCAAAGAAAACAACTTTAGATTGATAAGTGTTTAGATTTTTACATCTTTAAAATTATCCAGCCGCATCTCATAGTTGGCGGTAGAATATCCCCGTGCCCCGGAAAGCACGTAAAGCCGTTGTTCCTGCGCCTGATCTCTCTCCGGCCATGTCTGATTGCAGTCTCACTGGACTATAAGAGTGAAGGGACAGAGAGTCCAGGTGTTTTGCGCACACATTTGTGCACATTTATAATATCTGCGTACCTTGTTGATTTCCGTTGCGATTGGCCGACGTGGCTGAATTTCGCCTAGGAGAGATTCATGCAGTGTACAGATTGGCATATCTTCTATAGGATTCTCGCGTGTTTAAAAAAAGGCTCGCCGATTTGAGTGAAAAGCCTGCATTACAAGAGGCCGATGTAGTTTTTAGGGTGGGCGGCGTTCACCCTTGCTTTAAGCTGTGGTTGTAAGTTGGAGTACTTTATAGTTAATTCTTTATGGTTGAAACTTTTCGATATTAATATTTTAATTAGTACATCTACTATGTTAATAAATTGTATAATGTATGCGTACTATTTCCGAACTCGGTAAATGATGTGAGAAATGTGGAAATAGTGCGTGTAATACACTTTATTTTATGTTTTTTTAATAGCATAAGGATATTAAGAAATAAGTCGTTGATTGACCAATCTTTTAAAATGTATGTGATTATGTCAAAAGCAGATAAATAAATGATACTCAAGCATGTTAAGCTTAGATTATGTTTGTGATATCTATTTTAGGTTAAATTATGCATTATTGGAAATAATCCGATTGGTTAACGGACATTAATGGTCTGAGCACATCTAAATAGCCAGTATCCATTTTGTACGATTGAGTTTTCAGAATTTCTGTTTTGTATGCTAATCTGTATTTAACGTGATAAAGTCGCTTAGTAAGTTTATATTATTCTCTATAACGCTAGTTATAAAAAGACAATACATACTTTTGTATCATCGTTAAATTAATGTAAGAACGCTGTGGGCATGTTTTGATACTTATTTATAATTGCAATGCCATACATACCTACTCGAATTATTCTAAACTAATTGTGTATAAATGTATTTATTGGTTAAATAAATAATACATAAGATTATACTTATTACTAAGATAAAAGTTTTTTTGTAGGTTAATTGCCTTACTAAGTATTCTTAAGACTGCTTGCAAAACAAATTCCTAGAAAGCCTCTCCCATGAGAATAACTCGTCTGAAATAGTATCCTTACATATTATAAAACAAAGTCCCGCCGCGTTTGTTTGTTTGTCTGAATGCGATAAACTACCGAACGTATTTCGATGAAGTTTGGTATGGAGTTAGTTTAAGGCCCTGGGAACGATATAGGGTACTTCTTATCCCTGGAAAATATATAACGGGACTTTTATTACAGAAAAACTTTTTCACGCGGGTAAACCGCGAATAAAATCAAGTGAAATAGAAATTTAATGGTCGATATTGTGCTGCTGCTTTTCTTCTAAGTCGAAGGTGCAAATCGTGTTTTGTTCAGATGAGGCCAATCATGGGCCCTACCAAGCGTTTAAAATGTAGCCGGTGAGCGATATATTCAAGTGGATTGATTACTACATCGTTACGGTGCTTGGCTTCATTATCTTTGTATTAGAGTGGCTGAGTGCTGTGAGACTTTTCTAAGTTAGTATAGTATTATTTATTGCTAGTTATCTAAATTGCTCGTTAAGAATGAACAGAATAATTAATCTGGGCGCTTATATTAGTATGGGTCAAAGTTTATCAAGTGAGTTAAAAATGCCAATGACATTTGATTAGGATATACAAAAATTATATAAAAAGGCTGTGGCGGATTTTGTCAATTTGTATGTTTTAATAGATTTGAATAAATAGAGTAAAGTTATGTATCAACATAATAATACGTAAGTAGGTACTTTCTGGAATAACTGGGTTTAACTTTTTACTGTCATGTGTTAATATGTCATTCAAGATTTTATCTAATAATTTCTCACATTAAATTTTTTCGGAATGCATTTAATAATATGACTAAGGTATAATATAATTTTAGTGAACTAAACAGGTAAAGGCTTGTTACTTGTTAGGTAACAAGTAATGAGGCATTATCATAAATAAAGACTTAACATTATTGTAAACGATTATCGTGAATCAATCGTGAAGTCGAACACTAATGAGAATAAACTATCTGCTTCAGTGCTTTGGCACTATTGAACTGAATGTGGTTTTAGCCAACGGTTCAAACACCTTCAATAAAGTATTATATGGGCGTTTATAATCTAATATAATTTTAGATTATATGCACTAGAACTATATTTATAATAGATATATTCAGTATGTATAGAAGTTAGTGGTTCGTAATGCAGGCGCTGGATTGTAGAGCTAGGCTCTACAATTAATCACAAACCGTGGAAAGAGTTATTTAAATACAAAAGTAAAATGCTACCTACATATGATATGTTATTGAAGAAATATTTTTGTGTTTCACTCAGTGGTATTTTCGAAAACGACCTTTTCAAGTATGTAGGTTTGTCCTTTGCCAGAAAGGTACAAAAAGACCCATATAGTTTTTAGTTCCTACAATCTTGCCATGCTTCATCTACATTATGGACATTTCAATGTGTATATAATAATCTTAAGACCAGCGCTCGTTCTTTTGATCTTACGAATAGAAACATGTGAAATCGTATAATTCCGGTATAGTGAAAACAATGGTATGGGTTGTTCTGAGTTGGAAGGTCGTTAACGAACATAGTAAAACGAGTGCACTCAACCCACGGGGACATAAAGTGAGACTGATTAAGTATGCGTTTAATTTACAGATGTACAGACTTAGGCACGTTTTATTTACCCTGGGCCATTTGACATTGCGTTACTTAATGAAACCACATACTTAATTATCTTCTTGAAAATAATACATTACAATATATTACTCGAACCGTAGATGTAAAATAAAAAGTGTAAGTTTCGAACAAAATAAATGTTAATGAAAAGTAATTTTAATTTTACAAGTCTTCATGCCACTTCTATTCTTATTTCTAAGATAATTAATCGTAACATCACATTCTTAGTCAGAAATACACGCACGCGCACATTATATTCACACTAAACTAAAAATGATCAAAAAGCAGAAAAGTACAACCGGGATTTTTTTTATTCTTTATCCATGTATGATTTTTACCACAATGTTAGCAGAGGTAACAACGAGTATGTGGTTTCATTTATTAACGTGTTGTTAAAACTACTATATATATATAAATAAAAAAATATTTAATTTCATTTTTTACATTAAAGTCTAAATAAAGAAAAAAACAATGATCAAAATCGGCAAAGTCATACCTATCAACATTTGTTATTATATTACAATGCAAGATGGTTAAAGTTTTACAGGTGTTCTTTTTATTTTTAATTTT
Source organism: Manduca sexta (assembly GCF_014839805.1). Classification (NCBI taxonomy): domain Eukaryota; kingdom Metazoa; phylum Arthropoda; class Insecta; order Lepidoptera; family Sphingidae; genus Manduca; species Manduca sexta. The sequence continues at coordinate 10,097,069 of NC_051142.1, read as the reverse complement.
TTTCGTATGTATATGTTTATTATACTTATTTTATTTATTTTATTGTTTTATATAATAATTATATTAATTAACAGCGCTATTGTTTCCCGCTTAACGATCGGCACGGAAGACAATTCCTTTATTACACTGAGAAAATTAAAAATACAATACAATAATAAAATATGAATTCTATTAATTCACAAATAAGATTTTTAATATTTGACGCAAACATAGTTGCAAAATCTAATAACACTACTGAACCTCAAGTAAATTTAATTTCAAATCTGGCTGCGCGCCTGAGCGTAACAAATAGGATTACGTCTGCAACTGGCTAGAGCTCACAGATCTTGCGGAAACTATGTTATATATGCCTCTAAAAGCTCTGTTTTAGAAAAAGTCATGAGTCTAACACATGGAATAGAACAATATTTGAACATTATTGTTAGTAATTTATATAAATTATTCTTAGTCAGTATTTTATTTTCAAATAGCATCTAGGTCTCAACACCTATTCAGCAAGGTTAGATGTGTCCACCACGCGTGTAGAATAGAGAATATAGTAAATTGTACTCATTACATACGAGGTTTCTTATACTTTTTCGTTTACTTTTAAAACGAGCGTTCAAAATTAATAGTAAATATAGGTATACATAGCTTCCAAAATTGAAAGTTGCTAACCCAAGGGTAGTTGTGGCCGTCACTACCATTATGTATCTATATTCTACAGCCCGCTAAGGCTAGCCTTTATTTTATTCCCTCATTAAATGTACCTTTTGAAATTTAGCACGATAAGGATTTCTTATGTTTACGCGAGTGTTAGACGTTTAAATAAAACTATTTTTCGGATTTTATCGCGGTTTTTATATCATAATTTTCTCCTGACGTCTCGAAGACTACTGTCCCGTGACCACGTAGGCTGCAAAGTCTATTTATTTTAATTTAGCACGATGCCTCCTGCTTACTCAGCTGCTTATAGATACGCAAACATCGTACACAGCAGCTATTCCTGTGTCGATGGAGAGTACTCCGAAAGTTGATTCCAATGGCGTGTCTAGTATCCAATAAGGCAACTTGAACCAGACATTGATGAGAGATACATTCCTTTAGATGCGAGCATCGAACCCTAGATTCCTACCGCGAAGATTTTTATTGAACACGACCTCAATAATAAGCTTTGTCTTGTATTATCAATAAACAATACATAATAGTTTACGAACAATTGGAGTCAAGGCCCAAATTGAATCAATTACGTGTTTCATGTGTGGCCGGTGTCGCGTTTATATGTTTAATGATAGGAATAGACTATGATCTCTATACAATCTTGTCTAGTGTTATAAAAAAACTAATAAGATTGTTTAAGAGGCGATAGAACGATTATTAAAAAGCTAGACGCAAAATACAAATAAGAAAATATACAAACGTATTCGAAATCTAGCTGGTTTAGAAAGTTGCATTAATGCTTCGTAGCACAGTTTGAAAATTTCGTGTAACCAATTGCGCTACAAAAATAGAAGTCAATTAGAATTCTGTAATTTTATCAAACAACATTAATACTGAATTTTAATTTTGGTAAACTCCCATAATGGAAAAATCACAACAAATTAATTTATCTCTAATTAGCGTTGGAATTTTGTGGAATTATAAAATTGTTGCAGACTGTAACTTGTATAAAGTTTCTGTGGAGCCATTAAGAGGATTTACATAAAGCACTTGCCGATGTCGGCGCAACTTTGCCAATAGGTGATTAACTTCTAATTTATAAGGGTTTGTTAACATTGTTACCGAGTGTTCTTTTCCCTTCAACTTTGTAAAATCAATAGAGTTAATGACTTATATAAGCACGGCGTTAGGTAATTAAGTAAAGGTGATTAGGCGAATTTTGCAACAGGTTTACTCGTGTAGAAATATTTAAAAGTTATCGTTTTAAGCCTAATGGCATTTTATTAACAAACTTAAGATATTTGTTATACTAAATTAGTAAGTTTAAATTAACAGGTGAGCAATTTATGTTATCGTTGACTTTAAGATGTAATTTAAGTTTACTATGGAATGTACCTTGGTATATAGGTTCGGGGAATCAAACAATGTGGTATTACTATAGAAAAAATATGCACAAGTTATCCGGAATTAGAATTTGAGCCCAACATTGCCCTTGTCACGTCATAATCGTATGGAAATAAATTCGACTTAACGTTAAGTATAAGCTTATCTGCTTTATAAGAAACCGTTTTTAAAAGTACAAATTATTTTTATTTTTCACAGTAAAACACTAAAACACTTTCTTGCTATAATAATAATTTCTTTGTATATATATTTTTATTATATGTATACCTGCATGTGAATTTTTATATTTATGTTTTTCTTGGCACGTAGCAGACAGCTTTCACCTTAATTTTTCTTTTACCTCGGATCTTGTGCTCTTTTCAGATATTGCAACAATTATTTATACTCATATTTTATATTCGCAAACATTTTATAGCCTAAACGTTTAAGTTCGTGCTATTTACAAACTATATTCTCGAATTCTTGTAAAACTAAACGTGTGTGAAAGTTTAAACATTTGAACACTCTAATTACGTATATTTTTAGCGAGGTTAGCGCACTCAAACCCAAAACAAAAGTTGTGCACTATAAATACATTTTAAATAGAGACCTGCGTGCTTTCTACGTGTAAACTACGAAATGCCGACTTAAAATTATTGTTATGTGCCCTACTACTCTATTTGCTCGAGCAAAATGTTAAACATGAAGTTAATTAAAGCTTACGTCTACCTAAAACAGAATCAGCCACGTCGAGTGTAATTAATTCATTGTCGCAGGTCGGTTGTGGAGTGAATAAAACTTTGGGACGGATAACTAATTATGTGCCAGTGTGTTATAAGCCGTTTATGTCGATATCTAATTTGTAAATTAGGTACTTTGAGTGTTGCGTAAACGGAATTATAAAGTACATGACAATAGGAGTTTACCATTATTAACTCTTAAACCTTAGACTTTATATTAAGTTGTAAAATAAGGCATGTAAAATTATAACTGCAAAGACAATTAATTTTGATTTTGGTACTCGGAATTTTATAATATTGTTGCTCTGCCACACAGGTTCTCGTAAAGGGTTCAATAGATGTTTTAATATTACAGGTACCAAATCGGAGATAAAATATAGAAAGTAAAAAAAAAACCTTATTGGCTCTGTACACGTTTTATCTAAACCCAAGTGTTGCTAGCATCTACGCCCTTATGAAATACCTTTTTTGGGATAAACGTAGCTCATATCCTTTCTTACGCTTCAAGGTTTCTCAATACTAAATTTCGTTAAAATTCCATGGTTTAGCCAAGAAAGGGTAATAGATTAGAATAGTGTAGATGGAGTTACTTTCGAATTTATGATATCAGTTTGGATTTTTTAGTTTCCTTAGCTCATAGTTTCTTTATTGGTCCAATACTCACATCACTCCGGAAAAAATAATCGTCATATTATTTTTTTATAGTAATTCAAATCAGGATATTTAAAAACTTAAAGGAAATGTGATACGTACCAACTTAAATGAAACATAATTTTCTTGTAAATACATCTTAATTCTTAAGACAGCAATATTGCTCTTCTATTATAACGAATGGCAATTTTATGATTCACCTCATCAATGGCGCTCAAACCAATTTAATTGCACAGATACAATAATTGAAATAAATGTTTAAATATACTTATACTACATATAGGACTAAACAGTTCATAGATAAGACCAAATACAATAGATTTATATATATAAATTACAAATCATCGAACTTTGTTGTAGGTATATTTCACGTATACGTAGCTTAATATATTACTTTTTTATTTCACATACCAGCTTTTCTCGCGGCTTAGTCTACGTAAAACAGTTTTTTCGAGATAAATTCCTACCCTGTTCTTTTCCGAAATCGATGTCCTTTCCAGGATTCCAAACTACCTTCATATAAAATTTCAGCTAAATTGGTTCAGTGATTGGCAGTGGGAGCGTAACAGACAGAGTTACTTACTCATTTATAAGTAAGAATTGTGTCAAAAATGCCTAACATAACCTAAAGCGAAAGTTTTATTTGATATGTGTATATGAGATGTTATGAATAAAAAATAAATGGGACGTAAAAGAATAATGACGCCATCAACGATAAAATCTAAATGGCGCACAAAGATTTATTCTAAAAAAAATCTTAATTTTTACATGTTATTAAAACGAATAATTATGTCATGCAAAAGACATGTTGACATTTGCTAAAAATAACAAAGATCTTTCAGTAGCTGTACAATGATTGTTAATTTAAAACAGTAACAATATTGTCGTTCCGTCTGACGTCATCGATCGCCCTGTCCCCTATCAATTCCCCGTACTCTACACTAACATAAATCAAGATCAGCGGATCGGCCAGTGGTGCACTCGTATCTGCTGTTGAAATTTCTAGCCTATTCTCCGTAATTGTAATTAAAAATAAAACTTATTGGGTAAATACAGAACATGTTATTTTGCCTTTTATTAATTAATCCTATTGAAAATTGATTGTAGTTGCAATGCAACGTTACGATTATAAAAAATTGAGTTGTATTAATCCAAATGAAGGTAATAAATTATAATAATGACGATACCAAAAACCTTACGGACAATAGCTAATACCCTCTAGGGGAATTGTCCAGCAATACTAAAATAAGACGCAAATATTGGCGCCACTTCGTAAATCAAAACTCAATCATATTACACTGAATCTTAGCTTTATGTTGCAAATCTATTAGTAGTCGCCGGTGGGCTAAAACCTCCTGGTGAAAAGCAATAAGCATTTCACGAAATAACATCCTTTACTAAATATGTAAGGATTTTGCGTGTGTATTTAAACTTGGTTTATTTTTGGATTTGTTGTATCTCATCGTCTTAAGTGGCAATGGTGGCAAGAGTTAGTTTAAATTTAGCGTGTTATGACAAATGTGTTAAGCATTTAAAGTGAAGATAGACTTCGTAACAAATGTTCAATATATTCTATGTTGTGAATAATTTAAATGCAATTTATGAGTGGTTGCTCTTGGTGTACTCGCTTGCATCTATATTCTATATTTGTGTTATCTGCAAATAATTCTTCTTGAGAAAAGATTACAAATTGATACCTAGAATAATTGTAAATTAAAAATAGACGTGTTGTGTTCTCGTTATAGACTATACTTATTTACAGCGTACAATATTATTTTGAGGCTGAATTTTAAATTTCCATATGCCATTATACATAATCATAGTACAATGTTACTTTAAGGTAGTATTTTTAAAATTGGATGCGCTAACAGAAATGAGTTGAATTTACTTAATGGCACTTATCCACACATCGACATTAAGCAACTATCACCCTCCATCCAAATCAGTAATGAGCCGCCGCCATTAATTTTGCAGCCCTCGCGCGAGTTTGGCTGTTTATTTAAAGGCCCCATCCGATACGAGTCCAATTCAGTTAAAAGCGGCCTGCGATTGATGCCCTGGTCGAATACCATTAAACGTTTTCAATATTGATTGCCCACGGAACTGTGCTTAACATGGAATAGGCGTCTCTGGTAAAAATGTGTTCAATATTTATTGGCCTATCGATTGATTTATTTGCAATATTGAAATTGGTAGAGATGGGGTACAGGATATGAAAAGGTTTGCTATTTAAAGTCTTCCTTTGTAATATTTTTTGTTGATTATTTGACGATATGTTACAATTAAATTAAGGTTTACCTTTGTATTTTTTCATGAAACGACGTCATGATTTTTTTAAAACTACGTGGCCTTCATAGGTTCCGTTACTTTACTTATATTTTACACACCTTACAGTAATAGGAGTTGAACAAGTATATTTTATGAACTTATTATGACTATTTCGAATAAATTGGAACGGCATGCTAAAGATTGTTTGTGATATAATTTTAATATTACTCATCTAATTATGATATTTCTATTGTTTCAGGTGGTGTGACATGATGGCGTTGTTAAACTTAGAAAAATGTTGCTCGTTTTTACAGCAAGCAACTACGTGAAGAATTGCAACTAAGTTCAATAAACCGTATACATTTTTAGAAAAGTTTAATACAATATTTACGTTTTTGTATTCAGAATGAATCTTAAACTTATTCCTTTGTTTTTGACATGGAACTTTCTACTAATAGCCGCGAAAAGAGACTCTTTCGAAGATGACGAATCATCTCGATCCAGAGAGCTTAGAAACAAAGAGAATAACCGTAACAGAACAACATTCAACGGTACACTCACAGACCTTCCAGAAAGGAGGTATCTGAGACACAAAAATAGTTCCAGGTACCGCGGGGACCGACGCAGGTTTTGGGAACATGAAGTCCGACGAGATAGAAGAAAAGGATTGGATCACTCACCAGAAGACAATAATAACAGAACTGAACCTTATAGTTTGAGAAAAGACGAGAAGGCACGCAAAACCGACAAACACTGGAATAAAAGCATGGAGAAATTTTCAATGAGGAAACTAATTAACCAAACCAAAACTCAAGAGCGCTACCATCCTCTGCCAGTGAAAGAAAATTCTACCAGGTCTAAGATAAAAGTGGCAAACAAATGGCAGAATGGTTACATACCGTATCCGCAGACGAGGGAACGGAAACCAAACATAATTTTGATTCTCACGGACGATCAAGATGTGGAGTTGGGCAGTTTGAATTTCATGCCGAGGACAATGAAGGCAATACGGAGCGCTGGTGCCGAATTCCGGCACGCTTATACCACCACACCGATGTGTTGTCCCTCAAGGTAATTCATAATTCATTAATAAAAGTTATTTATAATATCATGGTCGATACTCCTTAAATAAGTGCCATAAAATTTTGATTTTCGGACGTTTTACAAAGTAAATATCTAAATATAATTATAGATCACAGCCTCAGAGCGCAGAGATATTTTTATGACAGCCAATTCATTTTGTTCGTTAATATAGACGATATCTCCATTCATATCATTTATGTTTTAAAAAACTTTAATTCATGTTTTTAAAAAATACTTTTCAATTGTTTATTTTAGGAGTTCCTTGTTGACCGGGGTCTATGTACATAATCATAATGTTTACACGAATAATGACAACTGTTCGTCGCCCATGTGGCAGGCCACGCATGAGACCAAAACCTTTGCCACTTACCTGTCCAACGCTGGCTACCGCACTGGTAAGTACTAATTTTAGATTATTTATTATTACTTAGATGTTACTAAAGTAAAAATCAAAAATAAATTTCATCAATTGATACAAGGACAAAAGCAATAAATTATTATTGAAAATATTAATTTAATAAAAAGGCGCAGATGTTACGGTGTAATAAAGCAAACACTCCTAGGAGATCTATGTTGCGCAGCGGCGTATCGTTTCGCTCATGACCGTTTTGATAGAATAATATATCTCTAACTGGTGCATTTCCTTGATGTGATTTCCTCGACAACTCCCGAACGACGTCGAAATATTGCGCAGTCCTGCAAAGTGGTAAATTGCTATGTAAATCATGTTTTGATGGAGCTGACATTTAGTTTGCGCAATGCCCGCCCTACTCACTTGATTGGAAAACGTCTGACTCCAGACAATAATTAATTAATATGAACATGTTCGTAGCACTGATTATTGCTTGGGTGCTAACGTGAAATATCAACTTCTTGTGTATACGCTATTTTAGGCGTGGTTTATACGACAGCTTACATTGATTATTGTAATTTGTAAGTGCGCCTAACCTCCACCACTTTGCTGAAAGATTTATTATTCGATTAAGCTTGGATATGCCAATCCATTCACGCCTTTTAATATTAGTTCTCCCATAAAACGATTACGAGTATAAGGCAAAAGCCATATTTTACTTACCCGGGTTTAAATGTTGTGAAAACTTGTCAAAATGAAATAAATTATGATAAGAGAAACAACTGGCACGCAGCTATCCATCTAGCGAATGACAAAGAGTTTTAGGTCGTTGGGTTAGGTTATGAAACCATTTTTAAGCTTATGTTTATTCAGATTTCAACAATATGGCCTCATTTACACACGGTAAATCAGTTTATCGGCAGACCTATATTCTTTTAAATTGAAAGGAAAGCGAAAATAACTAACAATTGCTTATGATGTTATTTATGTAACTAGTAACATATTTTTTTGATTTCAGTCATAACTTCTGTCATTGTCATGTCACATTTGGTATTCTAAGTATAAAATGTTTTCATCAAAACATTTTCATTGTCGCGTGTGGAATCAGTCTATAATACTTTACAACATAGCTATCATTCCCCGTCCCTTCGACATAGTTTGTAAGGTAGTAAACATCTACTTTACACATCGTTGGTCCGAGAGCTGGCCAAGGTGCAAAGTTGTTATAAACTCCGTCACAACAAACCATAGTAATACGATACATGAGCACCTGAGAATGCACTCCACTCAGTTCACAATATCTCGTACACTCGAGCATAGAATTCGTTCCGTGTCTCCGAAAGTGCAATTCGAGTGCGGTCGAAAAGATCGCCGAAGTTACTATTGCAAACTAACTTTTTCAAGTGTAGGTTTGCTGAAAAAGTATTCGACATACATATCATGCGTTTTCAAATCTAAGTTTGATCGAAGTGCACAGACTACGTCTTAAATTAGTCGCGAGGAAAATCTTGCTTTACAGATGTAAGTTTATAATATAGAGGGATCAGCGTCTGTTTCCTTTCTTCATCTGTATTATCAATCAATGGGTGGCGATGCTGCTGTGAAGTATTGCCAATTTATTACAGTACTTGCGGTTATATCTTTAACAAATACTTACTACTTTTCTGTTAAATAAACATGTAATAATCGTGTAGCGAAAAACTAATAATATGTACAGAAACGATTCTAAAGGATGTTGGGTTGATAGAATTAGAAACTACGAGTGATTTAACTAAACCCAAATTAAACATGTATGCCGAATAAATGTTGCCTTACAGGAGCATAAAATGCACTGCTTAGGCAGCGTAATTATTCACCGTCCTAAAGAAGTTTCCAAACAATAGTGTCTCTAAGACTTTCTTACCCGACTGTACAAGAATATAGAGACGGCACATATGTGAAGACGTACAGTACCTGAGGAGCGTTGAACGCTTATCCGGCAGATAGCTGCGGTAATGATGCAATAGGGTCAGGAATGCTCTCTGACTCACGCTTCCATAACACCATCCGAATGTTTTACGAGATCATCAAAAAAGTAAATGAACTGAAAATAAACGCTCAATGGGCCGATGCGAATTAAGGGTTTATTATCATGTTCTTTAGATTCGGTGTGAGTTCACACAGTCACACAATGTTATGTACAAATATCAATTTCCGTTTTAAACCAGTTTACGTTCGTAACATTTTAATAATGCATTTGTTCAAAACGATATCAACAAGTAAGGAGTGGGTAAGCACCCATCACAAGGTTTTTTTGTGAATTCCGCCACAACATCGAACATTTATAGTCAACAAAAAATCCATCGATTAAGATTGTATGAACGTATCCGATCTTATCGCGATCATTACAAGACATTAGATATACTTAAATAGGATAACATAATCGATTTTAATGATATCGATTATGTTATATATAACTTAGTAGTAAAAGCATCGAACGAGTTCTTATGTTTAATGTTCTGCACACGATTATGGTTTCACGCGAACATTTTTTTGCTCACGCAGTGCCATAGCATGGCTCATCTGTTAAACGAAAGAACTGTATATTATACTTATTACTTCCATTTCTAGTGATAATAAAAACATAAGTGGTAGTAAGTGTAACATTCATGTTCATGTCGTTAAAGCAGTTTAACCATACAGGTATTAAATATTTCTCAAATTTTTACTGAAGTAGTATAAAGTTCTTCAACAACAAAACATTTAAAAATGTTCAGATTCCTATGAGAATCAAATCTTTTCTCTAATATTCATAAACAAATTCTTAAAACGTTTTTTCATAACGCAAACGTTATTTAAGCGTGAAGTTTGCTGGAATGTACGTTTCTTAGATATTGTAGAAATATTATTTTTAATAAAAATAACAGCGAACTGGAATGTCTGTGAAATAGTGCAAATAGGTACGTGAAAATGTTAATAACAAGAACGCGAAAGCATTAACATTGGGAGGAAGCGCGGCAGTATATCTACACTTGAAGTTAAGTACCAGTTCGCACATAAGACACAGAATTCTAATGAAAGAGTGTTTATAAATTCTTTAAATCGAGGTCCTGTCGTATCCTGGACCATAACGTTGCGGTTCATTTGAATAACTGAATATTTAAGGGTGCACGTATCAATGGTTCTTGTATACAACATTGGCTTCAGGCTATGAAACTTGTAGCCGGCGTGCAAACCGGTAACGAGTGCGATATAAATACACACTGGAGTTACTACGTATGTATAGTTAACAGCTTTAGTTATTATTCGAAGTTGACTAGGCATATTTGAAGCAAATGTTTGATTTTATCACAATGAAATCAGATTCCATATGAATTGCGAGCGCAAACTAGTGTGTCTGATGATAAGTGATAATGCCTGTCGGTCACCATTGCTTCGGGGACGTGTACAGTTGATTATTACGATTATGGCTATATACTTTTTGAGGCAGCGTTGTATTTTTATAGAGTGCTGGCCGCAGTGGCGAAGTGTCCATACAACCCGATTCCTACCAGCTTCCCTTTTAGGTTTATTTAAGTCTGTCTTAGTGTTTGTTTTCTGTTAAAATGGCAGCGATATATTAACCAAGGGGATTGCTTTTTAGCATCGGGTTACCTTTTAAAAAATTCTACCCTTCGCCACTGGCTGGCCGATTTAAAATCGTATGCAAATATTTAAAATAATTTGTTAAGGAGACTCGAAAATTGTTTTTATATTGATATTTTTATTCAATATTTTTTCTGCAATTGTGTACGAAGTTTTTATTTAATGTGGGGAATATTTCTATATTTTATTCTCAGTTTCATTAATTTATTTTATAATGCATCTGCAAGTATCTAATATCGAAAAAGATCTTGTCTATAGCACGATTAACGTCAGTACTATCGATAAAAACAGTTACGAAGTTTTTATTTGTTATCGTAATTCAAATGACTGTTTTTATTATTAAAACTTTCCCGACTGCATACTGTGACGAGAGTTAATAAAAATATAATTAATCATTACTTTGATTTTCTATGCACGATTTAATATAGTGATCAAAAATTATGTTTTGTGGGAGGTCTTATTAACTTTTATTTGCTAAATTATTGTTTGGCAGTCTATTCACAAAAAATAATACTTATGGCCTTGCTTCATAATTAAGGGAGAGCCGATGAATGATTTTATTGTAAAATAATCGACTTTACTGCACTTGGTTACAGAGCACAATAAGTGTTTTTGATAAAATAAAACTATACTTAAAGGTTGGTTGAGTTTTATACGTAGAATGCTTTTGTATATTCTTATCATCGTTTTTCTTACTTATTTTTTTAAATAATATTTTTCTACAGGTTCCCAGATTTGGAAAAGTTTTATCGTAAGCTTAGTTTTTTCTCTCAAGTGTGTTTGTTTGATTGTTACCCTAAACTAATAAACGAATTTAGTGATTTCTTATGTTTACGCGAATGTTAGACATTGAAATAAAAACTAAAAACTATTTAAACGGATTTTATTTATTTTAGATTTTATTTTTTAGTTTTTAGTTTTTATTTTTTTATTTTAAACGAATTTAGGTGAAATTTGGTATGCAGACAGTTTGGCGCTGTAGGATGGATCGTCCTCCTGAAATAAAATCAAAAGCTGAAATCGATACGGTATATAAATATCAGAGCACAGTGCAATTGAACGTCCGATCTGAGATTGTCACAGCCGTTATCGCATCCTGCGCGGCTTACGGCACACACCCATAAATCAATACCAGGAGATTGCAGTCAACGGCAATCGCTTGTAAACTGCAACAGCAGCGTCTTCTAACATTTGTTCTAAATATTCATAATGATAGCCGGCGTGGGTGCACGTGGGTCGCCGGACGTCGGCCATTTGGTCGCCGATGCCGACTTGGTCATCTACATAAGTGTAGATGGAAGTGTCCTTGCTGGTATTTGGGGTGACCGATCGGATGATCTATCCCATCCGTTTAAGATGAATGCGCCCAGGCATTCGTCGCGGATTATATAACTGCGGCGATGACACTTTCAATTGCCTGGCAAAAATGTCGCTCTGGATCATCTTGTGCTTTATATTTCCGATATACTCGGTGAGTAATTTGTTTCTTCCAATATTATTTTATTTATAGACTATATTTAACTTTATTGAGATTTTTTGAGATAAGTGTAAACCAACTGGCATCCAATTTTATAAAAAAACGTCTGTTTCTCAAATAACAGATGAGACTCTAATAAGAATTGCATTACTTACTCTATTATGTATTCTATCCTAATTGGAACAATCACCGCTACTCTAGAATGCAAATCTCGGTCAATAAAATACGAAATACAACAACACCTCCTGTTTTACAATGAGGGCTGCGGTCGGCGATTCATAAGAATACAAACCTCTTAGATTCCGCGAAACTGCTCGACATTCTGCCAGCGACGTATAACACGTGTCGACAATTTATCACCGTTGTTAAAAGTCCATTTGTCTTGTAAATTTATGCGTTAAACAGGCTATAATAAATTCGCCCCTTTCCCTTCCGGGCTGTAGGCGAAGGGTCCACCCACGTGGCCGAAGAAGAACAAAGTAGGCCTGTGATAACTAATCACATATATTGCCTCTTCCGTGTCGAGATGAAAGTCGAGTGTGGGAGTGCAAATTGTCTCCTTTTAGTCGAGTTTGTGTTTCTATTAATGCGCTGTTAGAGCGTTTTAACACGATAGTTGTCCGAGTATGGTCGTGGTAAACATATTTATGCCCGTAATTGTATAGCCTTTCCAATATGCATATTCTAATTGGTTTCACTAACCAATATAATTTGTTGTAACAGTTCTAAATGGATGTTTCCGTTGCAATCAGTACGTCGTGCGATATTATAGCTATATTAATTCTAACACGAGCAAAATTAAAGATGTTAAATTTGGTTGATTGTATACTTTTCTTTGTAATGACAATTGCCAAGCTGCACTAATTGTTTCAGAAATTTAGAGAGAAATGTTTTTCAAACATCAACTAACATTCCCTTTATAAAAATGGCGGACTTAATTCAGCGAATAAATATTACGTGAGATATATCACATACGTTGCTGCCATGAATTGATTTTTAAACATAAACCTTGAACCTTAAACGACTGCGCATTGATTGCATCCGCCGGCACGAGTGTAACAATGTTAGGCGTGGTCAGTACTTTAACGCATGACCTCACGCGCCGTATAAAAAGAATAAAATTAAACTAACAAAAATATCTGATCAATTTGCAATGGAAATTTTGAATCATACTTACATGTGCTATCTCAGGGTTATGAGCTCAGTACAGTGGCACGCATTTTGTTATTTAGAGATTGATGGAGCAGCAATAGCAAATATACCTTCAGTATAGTGGTATACGAGCAGTTATGTCGCGTATGAATAGCGCCTTAACTAGACAAAGGTCTAGTTACTATGATTACTGAGCTTCTATAATTGCGTCTATGGATGACACACTTAAAACTTCGTATTGGTTTAATCGTTTTCCCTCGGGATCTGCGCTCTGTGCTTAGGCAGCGCATCACAGCCCTGGTTGCGGCTCTGCGTAAGAATACGCATGTCGATTATAAAGCTTAACAAATTTTATTACATATCTCGTATACACATATTCGGACTTTTCGGCATTTTCGGACCCAAGTCAATTATTATTTGAATCACTGTTAACATAACTCTATGGAATTATTACGTACTCTAGCTGAGTAATGGGCGGCTATGTAATTAACGAAATCCGTGAACAAAACGTCTTTAAACAAACATAAGGTTACAAGGTAACATTGTTTTGTACCGCAAGAGGTACAATGCAGTAAATAAGCTATATATTATTATTAAAATGAGCGTGTGTGACATAAGCTCAGAAGACGTACTTAAGCTATGAGATTTTCAAGTATGTAGTTATGTGAAGTGTCATGTTTTATGGAAGTATTTACTGGGTCCACCGTTTATGGCGGTGTGACGTCGTTTTGTACATTGTTAGTGGTTGCGCTACTTACTAATGGTTGAAACACATTTAAATCTTATGTATTTTTTTCTAGTGAATATAAATTATGAAAGACTTGGTATATTCCATACTAGGCCAGCGTGGTGGACTACTGCGGAATTCGTCTCGATAGTAAATGAAGCCTATGCCGAGCAGTGGGGTAGTATATAAAACAGGTATCATTATTACGTAAACACTTGCACGCCCCGAAATTATCCGAGCAATGTTTTCGTGTCCGTTTCGCCTATGTTGTTATTTAACAGAACTAAATGTAGTAATTGTAAGATTAAAGTACTGGTCATAGTCACGAATATTTATAACATAGATATAAAGTTTGCCGATTAAGACTGGAAAACCAACAATAATTACTTTAATTTTATTACAACTGTTTCGTATAATAATATTATGCAGTATTCCCTGTTAGTAAGTAGTGTCTTTAACTGAAAGAAGTTATTAATAAATACATATTATATGTTAAAAGAAATTACCCGATTACGAGTTTCTCCATATATGAAATGATTATTATGCGACGTTTTTAGATTTTCTTAGCTCATTAAATGTTATTTCACATCTGCATTCTTATGAAGTTGTTTTATTGCCCAAGCATAGATTAGGTACGTCTATCCATAATGTTTCATTGCGTTTTCTTCCTGGATCATTTATCTATGAAGTCATAAATGTCTTCATTAAATTGATATTACACATTGCGTAACAACGCATGTTTTAGTACAAATAAATATTGTACTTTTATTAATAAAATCATTATAATTTTATGTAAAATTGATACATATTATGATAAAAAAACTAGATAAACTGAATGAAATTTCCCAAACATAATAACTGTTTTTCGCTTTATCATCGAGTTTAGAGAAGTGATAAATATAGAAAGACGAAAGTAGTAAATAACTTTAAAACCGTCGCATAAACCGTTGCTGTTAGAGGACATGAGTTCACATTCCAACATACATTAACTGTATCTTGTATAAATCCATAATATTCCTTTAAGGTAAAAGTTTTTATTCATGTTACTGTAAGTGGTGTTTACAGCTTCTAGGGGCTTATGTGGCTTGAACCAGAACAAATGAACCATGGGGCAATGACCTAAGTGCTATTGCCTTTATTCCCGATGACGTTTCAGACTAAGTAGTCCCTGGGGATTGAACAGTGTTAACTATTTTAAAGTTCTTTTCTGCTAAACATAAAATTTGCTCTGTTTGCACAATATATTCTTATGGTTGTAATGACGAATTTGTGCCTTATTTAGACAAATAGTTATAGATTTTAGTACCATTCACTATTTTAAAGATATACTAAAATATTGTAAACCGGGTGAATGCAATAACTTTAAACTATCTGGAATAACATGAATATATCATTGACTTACGTAATTTCAGTCATAACGACTGTCAATGCATACGATAATCGTAGAATGCTTGTATCTGTCGCTATGAAATTCTAGGAAAGAAAAGACGCGTAGATATTGGAGAAATCAAATAATAATAATTTACAATCAATGTACACAATCTTACGACAAAATATTAGAGTATTTTGTTGTTCGAGAATTACAAATAACTTTGAGAATACAATTGTAAACTTGTTTATTTGCATAAGGCACTTAATAGTAATGTATACGCCGTTCAAATACCACTGTATTGGTAGGCCAACGCCTTATCTAGCCAAGTCCAGGTTTATCTATCTTTATGAGTAAGAGCAGTTGTTTGACAGTGCTATTTTGATTCAAACATTTGTCCTTTGTTGTCTCATGTATCATTCTGACCGATTTGCCTCTTTCGTGAAACTGACACGAAAGATATCGAACACTATTTTGCCATTAATAACTTAATTATTTAACTGTAACTATTCTGACAGTGTCCAAGAATATTATATATAATATTTTAGTAAGTAAAAGCTTTTGTAAAATTAATTCTCGGGAGTGTTGAGAGCACGGTTATATTGTTTGATGGAAAATAAAATAACCAGAGTGGAGATCGGCACAGATCATGGCCACATGGCAAGAATTAATCTTTTTTTATTGAAAGTCCATTTGTAATTCAAAAATAATCCGTTCCATGTTTACTTTTCATTTTTAAGTTAATTCATCAAAATGTACACAAATCTGTTGATGGATTGTGGCTAATAAATAACATTATAAATAATTCCGTCGGCGGGATGGATGCGTGGGCGCCGCCGCCGCACTGTCTACGCAACCTGCGTCTTCCACGTAAGCGTGACAGTTATTGATATGTTTTTAAAAGAAAATTTCCTTAATGAACCGCAAAAATTTATTGTACAAACGAAATTGTTTTGGATAAGGTGGGCGTAAGCGAAGTAGTGACAGGTTGATAGGCACTATAAGTAGATGCTACACTAATATTTTCTTCCTATCCTTCATCAAATCGCTACTTTATGTTGTCTAGATCGGATAAAATGAGTTCAGCTTCATATATATGCTTCAAAATTCAGGATTATTTGTTTTTTATTATAATCATATATAATCATATTATATGAATACATTTTATGTGTGGGTTTGATTTTGACATTAGTCAGTCCTGAAACGTGGTTTGTGGTGACGCCCTAAAAAGAAAAAAGGTACCTACATACATATATGTATAATAATATATACATAGGAATTATTATATAATATCTAGATATTATAAACTAGACTGGTTAATGTTGGTAATAAAAAAAGTACCTAGGTACCTTTTTCATTACCGACACTAGCCAGTCCTGGAACATGGTTTGTGGTGAGGTCCTAAATGAAGTACTATAGTCTCTGCAAACTTGCCGCTATCATAAAGACAGGTAAAGAGGACCACACTTCTATTTCGAAGTTACTCAGTTTTCTATAACTAAATATGTACTCTGTGTATTGTCCTGTATACACTGAGGACGCACAGATGTCCTCCCATTTATCTTGTCAATAGTAAATTATTCAATTAGAACAGATATTTTAATGATGTGCTAAAACGTAGAACACACAAATGTCAGGGTTCAATAATGTAATGTAACACTAATATTATCTAATTAACATTTCGATTAAAACATGTTTAGTCTATTTTTTGTGTATATGCATTTGTTTTTCACAAAATTAATTGTTTAGAAGTAGCTGTTATTGACTTAATATTCTGCTTTACCGTAACGTTTACCTAAGTACAAGATAAATTTAAAGAGAATGTTTTGAAAACAATAAATATTATCATAAGCTTTTACAAAGGGCCATGATCGAACTAATCTCGTACCGTTATGCTGTAAACACTCTGAAACTGGTTATAACTTTTTCTTTAAAATCTATGAATATGTTTTCGTTGCAGGCATGCAAGCATGGGCCATTGCTTTTTAATAGTTGGAATGCAGTATGTATCACATTAGGTATTTTATGCATTATATTTCTTGATGTATAATGTTATTACATTTAGATTGAGCCAGATATTGTACAGAATACCGGTATATGATACTTCACCGGTAACGTCTCACTACCGATATGAATGTAGGCTAGATGCGGTCGCGATCGTCGCCGCTGTGTCTGGCGACGCGGTGCGCGGTCTCTACGCGGCGCGCGGAGCCCGTAGAGCAGTGAGGGGCAATGCCCTACCTACAATATAAGCTAGGACCCGGCTAAACACCTAACGAAACTGCAACTGTGACTTACTGCCATATCCTTCACTGTAAAAGTAAAGTAGTAACAAAAATAAAGCACAAATGTTACTTGTTAACAGTCAACTTGGCTCACTGTCAGTGAAAACATTAGAAGTTAGGTAATGATTGGTGATTTGACCTCAATGTTTAGATTTGGTAATGTTATATATGTGTATAAATACAACCTTTAAAGCCCTTTTTTGTGTCATATCTACAGCCCTGTGAAGCCCGTAGCCCGCCTTTGTCCACCTCGCGCGACCTAAGCCCGCTGTGTTATTTCTACGCGGCCTGCACCGCTGGCACGCTGCGGTTATGTTTTTGTGCTTATTGTTTTACGTAAAACATGCTAATAGGCCCACGGATATGTTACTCGCCACAGTTATTAGTAGAGTGAGAAGGTGAACAAAAATACTTAAATCATTTATTTAAATAATAGTTCAAAGAGTTCCGTATTTAACAAATTACCTAAGTTAGGCAAACATTCGTAATTAATGTTATTAACATAACCCATATTTCCTGTGTTATGGACATTTATTCTCATTCTACTAGTAATGTGAAAACTTGTTAATTATTTAGTTTAACCGTTAAATATCTGCTTGTAGTGGGCAGCGGGCACGTAATGTCGTTTGCATTTATCTGCAAGTTACTTTCGAGTCACGAGCGATTGCAGAGGGAAAGCGACGTGATAAAGTGCGAGATCGACAGATAATTAGTAACGGATTAACCTTTCGCGCTCGAACGTTTTATTATTAGCAGATCTATTTTCTTGACACGCGAAAGTTGGTTGAAATGGGCAAGAATTTTGCTGGCCAGAGGCCTCAGACCAGGCGATAAGTGTAGATAGTGATAACTGAATAGCGGTAGTTCGACAGTGGTCATTCAGTCAAGATATTGTGAAATAGATTCATATTTTTATAATAGACTACATAATATATTAAGTATTAACCAAGTACCAACCAACTAACCTTATTATTTTAATTAAAAATAGAATCAGTGAATAGAATTAAAATTAATGTATATAAAAAAAAAATTAAGGTTGTAGATATGTTTGAATTAAACCTCAATAATTACAGCCGCTAAGAGCATCTCGCCTCGTTACAGCCGGAGAGAAATATACTATAAACCCACAAATTAAATGAAGTTTTATTGCCAAAGGGGACTGTTACCACACTTTGCCTACATTCCGCGGTAATACAAAGCCGCGGCCTCATTAACGCGAAGTAACAGGTTAGAAGATATCTCGTTAGTATACTACTGACAGGTCAATAGAAGATTTATATAGGCCAAAAATGACAGAAATGTAACGCAGTTCTGTTACCTCCTCCAACGTGGCTCAGTATACACTATGTTTCATTACTGTTCCTTAATTTAACTCAATTATTACAAATTTATTAAGTTTCGCTGTCAGCTACGTCCACGTGATAAAGATTTTTTCGTGATAAAAGTTCCGTTTCATATTATTTTCGTGGGATAAAATGGAGCCTATTTTTAAAGTAAGACTTCTAGCCATACATCGGTGAAAACTGAATTCAATCCCATTCCGTAATCTTTGCTTGATGCTTATACAAATATACAGACAGATAGACCAAAATCTAAAGAATATTGATTTGGCTTCTGTTGCTCTAATAAAGGCACCCATTAGCTTTCCTTCAATAACTATAGCGTATAGACATCGGCTTGTTACAATTTTATTATACAAATATACAGATAAGGCTGATGTGTTTGACATAACAGTCACAAATTGTTAAAGCACAAACAAATGAAAGCTACATGCTTTAAACGCCAAACAAGCGTGAGATAAACAATTTCAGAAAGTCGCTAGTTGCCCAAGAGAATCGTTAAGTTGCTGCGATCGTTTCGCAATCATCAACCGTAAAAGAGTGGGGAGAACGTCTCAATAATGGGGCCCTTTCTAAAGGTCACGAGTTAAGTGATAGGTCACACATGCGATGTAAATGAGATGCTTATAATTTGTGTACCTGTAATGGGATTTCCTTATTGCACTTATGTCATTAAAGTATTCATTATATAGTACTGGGCATGGGCAGTTAATACCTAGTGTATAAAATAATTATGGGAAATTGTATTTTTCCCATAATTATTTGATACATCATATTTTTAGACACAGCAACAGTAAAATATGTTTATAAGGAAACACACAGGAGAATGAGTTTGCTGGTGGCAAGATACTTATATCCGTCCATATAGCGAACACAAAATGTAAAATCTGCTATAGTGACCCACGTAAGTATGTCGCGTTCCGGAATCAATCAGTGCATATCCGGTTTCAAACAGGCCGGCATAATGCTGCTAACCGGCGAGAGATTATCATCTCTCGTGAGGTGAAACTCTATTTGGACGCTACTTACTTGCCATTAGGTGAAGTAGCGTCACTTTGCAATATACGTATAAAAAATAACTTATTTTACAACGCCTTAAACAAAATGTGGGTAATAATAATTATCAACTCACATCTTATAGCGCTCATTCGTGAGGTTTTGGGTTAGCTCAGGTTAGATTTCTAAACACGAGAAATTGTAACGTCATACATACCATACTATAGCCATCATATTTGTATATTGTCAGTAGGATTTTGTGGCTATATATACACAACATCAACTACAATATGACAATGTTAAAAAACCTTAATACCAAGAATAAGTTAATCAATTTTTTTTTTCATATTCGCCGTCACCGACAGGCTCCGACTTTATAACGGTTAAATTATTGTCCTTGCATAGAAGGATAATACTTTAAGAACATCTTCGCGTCCATGAACTTGAGTTGGTTTTCATTACGAATATAATTAGTGAGGCGGAAGGCGCGCGTCAAAGATTGTTAGCGTCTGTCATCCGTAAAAGATACTTCGTATCCATTAAAGAATAAAAGGAGATAATAACGCCTCGTAATCGTTTAAGGCCTCCTTTGATATTCATTCAATTAAGTTGATTAAAATTCCTGTAACTACTTTCATGTTATAGGTTTTATGTATTCTTCACTTTCGATTCCAAATTGTATTGTACTGCTATTTATTTATTAACGTTGAATCAATCCTCTCGATTAGATAATGAGTTTGACTCAAGGAAGTTACTATTTTATCCCACGTAGATGTCTCTAATTGAATCTAATTCTACTTCTTCATAATTATGTCTGCTAGGCGAAGACTTTACGTTGTTATTTTACGGCACGTCAATTGCGGCAATTGTTCTGTTAAAAATATAGCCCTCTGGATGTCCTGCTTAACGACCGGAAAGAATTAGTAGTGCCCACCATCATGCAATAATTAATGACATTCCCAATTTTGTAATCTAATTTTAGGGCACTCTCAATTATATTAACATTTCTTCATTAATTAATTTATTTGATGCCGTGCGTAAGGTCTTTCACCCTACAAGTGTCTAATTCCATAAAGAATGCTATATAAAACACAGCACATCTATGTTATAGGGTTACCGTTGGGTAAGCCGATATGAGACATCTAAACTTTATTTATTAAAGTAAGTTTTATGCCCTTTAAAAATTCTCATTCGGAATACACGTAACATTATGTAAATATAATGTATATTACTATCAATAAGCGTTTTATGTGACATTCATTCATTCGTTAAGCCAAGCATGAATGGCAGTCGCCGGTTCGCCCACGCATAAGTAGTGGACTCGTGTACAGATATTGTTTTATGTAGGAGGATTCCTTATTATATATAAGAATCTATTCAATTACTCGTTTGTAGGAGCAGGTGAATTTATTAAAGCGAATAAATCCAATGTTATTGGGAACGGTAGCTCAGTGGAGCTGAAAACTAAAGATTAAGGAACAAAGAAATGTCCTGCGTAATAGAATGACGGAATAATTCAAAAAGTTGTTCATTTAGAATATTCAACATATTGAATATTTACTTTGGAATAGAATACGGTTTAGAGCAGAGGACTTTTACGTTACGTTTAAAGATACCTGTGTTATAGCATTTTGACAATATCGGTATTTCCCTAAATCACACGCTTTTAATGAAGAAGTTTCTAATAACATCTACAAGCTAGGTGAAGTGTCAGGTTGATTGATTGTGAATATTTACTTATTTTATAAATTATGCGCGAGAGGCACTTAGAATGAGAAAATTAAATTAACAAAAGACATCCATCATTTAATGCAACATTTGTTTTACATTTTCTTAACCTCCTTTATGACTCGCATTGGTCGCGGTCCAATATTCAAAATATGTAAATCCATTTTGATAACCTGTAGCATATCAGATCAGTCATCACTCCATAAGACTAAACATATCTGTACTGAAACACTTCTGTTGGCAGTCAGCCAGGTCCGAAGCGGCGTCCACGCCCGTTCAGTAACAGGAACAGCAAAGGAACTGGTTCTTTTTTGGGGATGCGTTAAGGAAACCCTATTATAGAAGTTCTTTGATCAGATCATTCGTTTTTCCGCTTGGCTTGCGCTTTGTTAGTTGTGGAAAAAGTAAACAATTATCCTGGTAGGGCTGTGTTTTAACATAATTGTTTAGGATCTATTGAATATTCTACGTAGAAATAATTATAATATTCAAAAAATAATATAAACACTTAATGTAAATGAATTCAATATAAGTCTAGACGAAATAATATATTTGATATTCTTGTATTCGTTTAATGTAACAACAGTTTATATTTTTCGTCCTTGTCAGTTTTTCGATTCTGGGAAAATTTAAAATATTTCTGAAATTCTCGATCATTTCAATTTATATTTAATAACGTTAGAGTAGATAAACGATGAGGCGTAGAAAAAACATTAATGCTTTTATAACATTACGGGTAATAGATCTGAGAATTTACTTTCGAAAATGAAACGTTTTATTCATTTAGTTCGGCAACTGTATATCAGTACATGTAGGTTAGATTACTGACAAAGCTTTTGACCGCGGCCCACTGTCGAGAGGCTCTTTTTACAGATGCCCTGCTATCTGGCAAGTCATTGTATGTCTAATTGAGCTGTCAATAGCCGTCCTTGACTTGCACTCGATGGCTCCTTGAACGGTGGCCACCCACACACTCGGTGGCGTTTTATTTTTACTCACATACTTGTTCTAACGACGCGACGGTGCGTGCCTGCGCGGTTTTTATTACGTTCCTCATTGTAGTTCGCCACATAAACGACGTTCCGAAGGTACTAACATATAATAGGGCCCGTTAATGTTTCTATACGCTTAGTTTCCTGTTCGTGAGCCCTTACGGTACTGCGAAGTACGGAAGTATTAAATATTTGATTTTACGACTTTATTTTGATGATCGGTAGATGTAAAACATGTATTACCTTCTAGTACATGTAAATTGATTTATACCATCGGAGCATTACTCATTCACGTAGTTACACTAAGTAGTAGAGTATGAGAACTATTCATATAAAACTGGAATAGAATGATCCATATTATTATTGTACATAATAAATCAAAGGTTATATTGAATTCAACTGAAATAATCGTGAAGTGAACAAATGAATTCATAATAACTGATGTTACAAATAGCGCCGCGCCTAATGACTGACATTTTCCATCAGATATCTTCAAACCCAACCACATTTCATTCTAAATTACCGTCTAACTAGCTCCATTCAGACATAAAGGTTACTTACAAAATATCATGACAGTTAAAAGGAACGCGAAATAAATGACGCCATTATTTTAATTTAGTAATAGTTTAGGCTGTCGTTAAGGAAAGAATTGTGGTGTTGATGCATATAAATAATTCAGATATTTATACGGCAGTACAGCGCCCGCCCACACAGGACACAGGTCACGCAACGTATGCAACTTACACCTTCAGATTGGTGCGTGGACCAAGTCATAAGAGCTTTATGGCCTACTACTCATATACGACGAAAACAAGCAGGGATTATTGACACCGAAATTTTAAGTAAAGTCTGAAAGTAAAATAAAACCTGATTCATGCAATAATACTTTCCATTAGGATACAAAGTTCGGGAGGAACTTATAATAATAATACGCTGACACAACTACAGCACTGTAGAAGTCTAAAGTACAATTCGGACGACGTCATCCACATGTATTAAAACAATATATATTCTCTACGGAAGAAAGTTACACAGTACATATAAGTCTGTACAATGAAAATGGTCATAATATATATTAATTTTTTTTATTTCAATGCACAAAAGCGCAAAATCATATTACATTCTACACTATTTATGAAATTATTTAACACATAATCATAAAGTAACCAGATAAACAGTACGCACCCGACCTCCCAGTGTTTATGAATCATGAGATAAAAAAATATAAAACGAACGAACATTTTGCGCGTTTATTTATTGAAGACATTTAATATAATTGAACGCATAATGAATTTGAGAATGCTTTTTTCTTTTTAAAGATTTATAATAATATTTTAAATTTAAATTACTATTTAATCAAAAGAAATGTAGGTATGTCGAATACTTAAAATTTACTCAATCAGCCAACTAAAACTCTTAATGGGAATCTTTTTTTGAATATTCAATGGGTCGTTGTTATTTTTGCACAATTATTTATTACGTGTGTAACGACAAACAAAGACAATAACTTATGGAGACCCTGATACTTCCTACCTGATGATCAATTTACGATTTCAATGTAAATAACTCTGTAATGTAGTGTAATTTTATTTAACTAAACGAGGGTTGAATGGCTTCTCTTGTTTTGTTGATTGAGTTATAATAATATTATGTTTTAGCATTAGGGTGGTGAGAAAACAGTATGGCTGTAACATTAATAACATAACATTAGTAACATTAATACCTATTTTAATGAAACTGTTTTTCAGACAGATAGAGTGTACTATTTATTCCATAATTCTCTTGAAACAAAAAGTAAGATTTGTATAACAAAACCTATCTATGACTTGTAATTTAGCGGAATACAATTATATTTAATAACAACTGCATATTGAAATAAAGTGGTCACGGGACGGACTGAGGTGACCATGAAGGCTTCAAAGTCTTCAAAATGTCAAAAATAATAATATAGATAACGGCTATTAAATCCGTAAATAGTTTTATTTCAATGTTTACATTCGCGTAAACATAAGAAATCAACTGCATATTTTATGACAATCTAAATTCGCTCATGTCTCGTATATTGTGCCGCATCGTGATCTGCCGCCGAGTTGCATAAGTAACTAACTGTGAGACAAATCGGATAGAGCTTCCGCCGTCTCATCGCGGTCTGTGGTCGACGCACGTGGCGCTGGCATAAGTCTTGCACATGCTTATATCGTGCTAGTATTAATATAGTTTAGTACCTATATCAGAACTTCCATTTTGTTATTCGTAGGGTCGAAAACCTTAATAAATTGATTTAAGTTGGCAGCTGCGTTGTGAACCCTGATTCTTTGTTTTAAATTAGTATCGACAATTTGTTTAAACAAGTTCAATCTCGTGGTGACAACCCTATTGCGCGTTGGTGTCATTCATGCCAAGCTTCTCAATGGTTCGTTGATGTTATCAATAAACTATTACCGTAATGGACTTCCACAGCGGTCCGAGACTCTTTCATAAGGTGCGTTCCGCTTACGTAATAAAAATTTAATTTGAACGGCTAGACACGTTGACGTATTAGTGATGTCACTATGGCCCACACATCCTATTTGCAGTAATTCAAAGATTAAACGTGTGGGAGGGTTGACATACTTGACTGCTTGATGTTTGGACATGATTTCCTTACCATGTGGACTTTGAGGCCGACTCCCACGGGTTTACAAACAGTGAAAACGTGCCCATCTTGTTACCACCTTTATTTACACTACGCTAACGTTTAGAGTACTTATACATGGAAGTAAGTTTAGGTATTAGACAGATTACGCTCCCCACGTTTGATTAACGTTATGTTTGTCATTACGCTTATTATAAAAATAATGTAATATCTGTTATTTAATTAAAAGCATTTAATGTATTGGAAATTCAGAGTTAATCCGACAATTGGGTTTGCATTATCTCTAATTTCTAATTATTGATTTTGCCTAGTACGTCTTGCAGTGGCGAAAGATCCATATAAACCGATTCCTGTTAGCTTCCCTTTAAGTAGAATATATGTAATAATTATCATTAGAACGATTTACGGACCGCATTTATACATATTAGTACCTATATGTTGTGTCGAGTTCTCTTTCTGCAAATTTCACCATTCGCCGCTGGTGGCCTGGTTGTACCTCTGTTTACCCCTTCCCGGATAAAGGCGTGGAGTTTGTGTATTTCTGTTTCAACTAACCATTTAACTGTCACTATTTACGCTTGAAAAATAAATTACTCAAACACAAA
Organism: Manduca sexta; assembly: GCF_014839805.1. NCBI lineage: Eukaryota > Metazoa > Arthropoda > Insecta > Lepidoptera > Sphingidae > Manduca > Manduca sexta. Next base: position 10,071,023 of record NC_051142.1, on the reverse strand, counting down.
CGTTATTTGGCAAAAAAGGCAATAAGAAATCTCGGTAACGCCACCGCGATGGCAGATGACTGACATTAAGAATTACAGCCAGACAAGACGATTTTACGCTTTAAACATTAACATTTGGGTGGCATCATTTTTAGCATCAATAAAAACTGAATCACCTTAACGGTATAATGTTAGAATGTAGGATATGAACACATTTTTTTTTAAATATGTACTTGCGTAGTTGATCTATTTAGTAAATTATGGGTGTACTTGTATGATAAAGTAATTTGAGAGAACTTGCCCAGTTTCATGTTTATTATAAAATTGTAGCTAGTATAGGTATCTACCTACATTATCTAATGTCAAGTTGATCAGCTTCATGTCTCATTTAGATTATTGGCGGATACTTCATCGAATAACTTGGCGAATAAATATGTCTATGAATTGTGAGTAACGAATACATCCGAATAAACTGTTTACGCACTCGTATTCGTGATTATTCGTCTGTATTCTACAAATATCTAAATCAGTGGATAGCAATGGCCAAGGTTCCATATAACCAGATTCCTGTCGGTTTCCCTTTCGTAATTTATTTATAATAATATAATTACCATTACAAGGATATGCAGACCGCATTTATGCATATTAGTACCTACTCATATGTAGTGTCGGGTTCCTTTTAAAAAAAAATCGCCCTTCACGTCTGGTGGATAGAGTGGTGTTATCGAACTAAAATATTATGTTTTTAAAACGTAAAACTCGAGGAATCCGAATAACATAAGTTTATGATCGTAGAATGCATATTATAAATTCCAGACTTTTATGTTACTTCTCACTTCAAGCCATGTTAATTTGGTTTATGTAGATTTTATACTTCACAAAACCGCTCTGTAGGTCAATAAAATTCCTAAACCGACCTCGATAGTGCAGTAGCCTCAAATCTGGCCACTAACGAGCGGAGTTATAAATTAATATCCTTTATCATCGACAACTATCTATAAATTAGTAAATGTCTCGTGGTGGAATGATTAATTGTGACCTCATTATATAATTACATACCTGCATAAATGACAGGCAACAAACTAATTGAAAAGATCTAGAAAAATCTGATTAATGAGCGATCGACCGAATTGCAGCCCATGATGTGTTTATCAGTTGGTATATTGGTATAATATTATGAAATGTGCTATTTAAAAGGTATAGGCGGAATTTAGCAGCAGTGTAATGCGTATATATTTTGAATCGTGAGGACCTAGATGCGATTCTCAGGCTAAGCACATAGGTTGTATGATGCGATAAAAAAAAATATTAGAATGATTCAAAATTTTCTATATAGAATCGCGATTACAACATTGTACTGGCGAATGTGTGAATATACGCATCCTTTTAAGGCCACAAGGGTAATAATGTTAATTGGTACGACAGTTTCAATTTTAAGACGATATTCACGAATTAAGATTTTCGATAAACTACGTAATTACTAATTACGTATTCCGATTACTGCGTAGGATTTTTCAAATATTATCAGAAGGGAATGTCATTCGGTAATCATTTAAAACGATTACTGAGGCCGGCCTACGCTTAATTAAATGTTGAAAGCTTTAAATAGTTTAGAAATCTGTATCTCACCTGAGAAATGTGTGACTATTTATTAACCGACTTCATAATATACGCATTGAGGACAATTTAAAGCAAGCTCAATTTGATATGTCTTAGTTATATTATAACAACTGACAATTTGTAAAAGTAAAATAAATAACACGTGATTTAGCTATTGATTATCTTGAGTATCTACAAAATAAAATGAACTATGAACTTGCAAGCTTGCATCTATATTTAATGAAGATATATAGTTTGTTTGACAAGAAAATTAGGCATGTCAGCTACAAAATATCGTTTCTTTGAAATTATAGTACAGTTTACTCTACGGCAATAGTTCCTAATTATCATTATTTTACATTTTTACATTTATACTAAAGATAATTCAACATAGCTCAGTATTTGTGTTAAATATAAATTACGTTGTAAATATTTCATGAACAGAATAAAAACCAACCTTCTTCGTGCAGCAATCGATGCGGAAATAACACGAATCAGAAATAGTGGAACTTGGATATTCTTGTTTTTATACAGAGTGTTTCATAAAGCAATGTTAATTTGTAGTCATTAGTGTTGAACAAAAATCCTTACAGGCTGAATAATCAACCTCAGAAATATTCCGTGTTTTTACAGATTTCAAATTTTGGTAGTTTGCATTTTCCATCAATCAATCCGATACGTCCTAACGTATCGGATTCAAAATGGCATTAATAGACATAAATATATAGTTATAAAATATAATATATGGCCGTATGCTGCCTTTAAAGTTGCTATGCTCTACTTCATGAATTCCGCTTTGCACAACTTCTTTGAACATGCTGTATATAATACTTCCATGCGTGCGCGATTACTAATTAATGTTTAACAAGATCATTTAAATAATTTATTTCTTTATTGATCAATATATGTATGTAACAGTCATCTGTCGTGTGTATACTGTGCTGATATTTATCATAAGCTGTATTGGAAAAATGCGCATGAGTTTTTCACAACACTAATACATCAATGTTTAGTCATTATACATTAAATAATTGTGCCAACTTTAATTCTTCCATTACTTTTAGCGCGAAGAATATTGATGATAGTTATTTATCTGCAAATTTTTTGTATAATTAGAATACCATTTCCGCTAGCATATTTTCTCGGCATTTTCTCTTTCTGTGTGTGTAGAAATGCTTCAAATAAACAGTACCATGACTTATTATACTTAACAATACATATTATAATACAACTTCGTACATACATAGGTAAAACATTTAAAATGTTAGGTAAAATACATGCCAAATATGATATTCATTCACATCGAGCCGCAGTTAAATTTCAGCGAGTGAGTGCGGCAATTAAAAAAAGTAAAATTTTCGTCTGACTCGTTGTGCGTAATTAAGAAACAATTGGCGAAGGGCGATGGTTGAGACGTTGAAGCCCTGCGGCGCGCTCGTTACTAAGACAGCCCACACCTACTTCACACAAAGACGCGACTCTAGGGCTCGCATACGACGCACTGTATTACTCTTTATGTTACAAGCATTTATGTATTATGAAAACTTTAATATATGTACTTAATCTCCTAAAATTGTTAAAAACAATAATGTTATGTATGTTCATTATTGTGTTAAATAATTATTTACCAGAAAAAATATATTTTGTAGGTACGGGTTTAATTTATATTTATTAATATTATTTACAATTAATATTTACGGCCCTTATAAGCTAATATGTTACTAAAAACACAACTTACTAACTTACTTTTTCTTTTCGGGCAAAGGTCTAACTGACCAGTCAGTTAGGTTTATATTTGCTTAAACTAGACTTTATTTATTAGATGTATCCGGTTAGCTTATCTTTTGTTACAAATAAATCTGCAGTTGAAGGCATTGGCAGTTGTGATGTTTATCTTCGAAACAGACGGCCAGATATATTAGCTAATGGCATTTTCCGGCTTCGCTCGTGTTCGATTAGCCTTCGTATTAAATTGCGATAATATCCAATAGCTAAGGGAAAGGTTCACACAATATTTGCATTTACGTTTAAATTGATTCGTACTTTATAGATATTTAGTAATCACAGAGAGAAACTATTTTATAAAGTTATAGCACTTACGCAGACTTCAATCCCAGCAGAACAAAAAATAACATTAAGGATAGCTTGCATTGTCCTGTGATTCACTACGACCGTACTTCAGGAAATATCTTAAGCTTAATACTTTGTTTGTTATTTGTACACAGCGACTTGCACCGGCTTTGCGCGGGTAGCACTAATAATTATTATCTATAGACAGATGGTGGTCTGATCGTTACTAAACTTCACAGGATCACCCGCAGAGTTAATCTTAAAATTAAAAGAAAGTCGATTAAAATCGCTCCAACCGTTTAGGCATCCATAGGGACCATACATTTACTAATTTTTATATATGTATAACTAGTGAGCCCAGCAGACGTCCTGCTACAGACTCTGGTCTATGGTCTGCCACAGACCATATTTTATATAAACTACCTTTCATATTTTAGTATCCAGGTATAGGTCTAGGTCTTGACAATAGCGCCGCCTATCAGGACCAAAATTATCCTATGATACAATTCACAAAAAAAATGTTTGAAATCGCATAAGTCGTTACCGATACTAGTGTGTACGAAAAAAAAATTATAGAAAAAGAAAACAATTTGCCGACTATTCCCCTTGGTTTTTCAATATTATTGTTTGATACAATCCTTGTCTTGTCAATTAGGAACGAAATAAAAAAGGAATCAGTCAAGCCGATAGAGCCGTTCTCAAGCGATGCTCTTACATACACGTGGCAACTGATTTTCAATTATATAGATCTAGATACATTTACTAAACACAAGTATATCTGGTAGACTAAACATCCATATAAATGTCAAATAAAGACAACATAAGAACTTTTTTCCGAAAAAGTTTACTTCAGTATACTTTCGTGTTCTGTATGTTACAATTATAGTTGTAGTAGTGACAGGGTTGCGTGTCCTCAGTTATCTAGTTGGCCGCGGCGAGCTTTTGTATACGACCCTTTTACTTACATAGATAACGTTTACTTTGCTCAGTCATGACACGACCTGAGCTGATAAAGTTACGCTGGACTATTCTTTGAGTACACAAAAAAGTCCTGGAATTTTAGTTTTTGTGTCGGAAAATTATATAGGCTGGATGCAGACCGTTTCAAAATAAGTTAGAAGGCTTAGTTGAAGGCTTATGTTTATACATCTAGTGGTGTAGGAATAGAATAATATACCACACGTATGGAATCACAAAAGTGATAATAAAAATGCATGCGAAAACTAATTTATTTTAGATGATTGAGTTGAATTCTGTTATGAGCCGAATTATGTTCAGGAAATTTAGTAATAGAGCACATTATTAATCATTTTTACCTCTCTACAATTTGGTACCTTCTTGGAGAAACAATGTTTTGTAACACTTGAAGGCACGTTGTCAGAATATTATAAGTTATTTTACACTGCTTTTATAACCAGTTCTGTAAGCCAACATTCCTGAGATGTTGCTGATACCACAAAATATGACATTGTCAGTTATTAACCGTAACACGTCTATACAATTCGTGATTACGTAATATCATGCAGAAGTCAACGACTTAAATAACTTAAATCTTAATCCCTTTCATGTCTTTCAAAGATTCCCCAGTTAAGTTTCACTTTGAATAGTATTTGGTATCTAGCTAGCTAAACATCTAGTTCTTGAAATAATCTGAATGAATTGATTTCTTGTTAAGCAAAGTAAATTGCGATTCCGTACATGGTGGTGCTGAGAGCCTACATAAGTAGACATGTTCTCCTTCTTGTTTGGGACTTAATAGTTCCGCAGAATCATTATTCACGATTCACGAATGTTGCCAATGACATCAGTCAGGTTATATTTTAAAGTTCAAAAAAAGTTCGAAATCAATTATTTTAAAGTCTTTCATGAATGAGAAAGTTTCAACCTGAAGTTACCTGCCATAAAGCTGTAAAACGTAGGTCAGGTTATTATCAACTTATATTGTTTTGGCAACTTATATTGCAGTAGTTATTATTTATATAAGTTCTTATTGTTACATACATTTACTAGCTTTTAATCCTGCATCTCAGTACTTGAAAGTTGTAAGCCAGAGTAGTTAAGATCACACGTATTTAATGTGAAATTTGTTGATTGTCAAGTAACTGCAACAGGCCCCAAGAAGCTGACACAAAATTCCACTCCGATGCAGAATACTGAACGGTGTGAAATAAGATTGTGGATGGCTACCGTCTCGTAAAATATCGGCTCGGGGCTTAGTGTCCGCCGTGATTTTCTATTGCTTATAACGATAGTTGGCAATGTTGCACTAACGAGCTGTCGTAAATGTTGAATAGTGGATGATTTCATACCATGGGCTAGATAGCGTTTTATTGTAATTTTGTTGTTGGAAATTAATCGTTCGAACACTATTATCTAAGTTAGTTTTCGAGTGTACGTTATCCATGACAATGGCAATAAATTATTTAAATTATTTCTTTGATAAAAATAATTGACATCACATTAGTACGTAAATATATATAAATGTAATGATTTTTTTTAAATAAAATTAGGTAAATTATCTGTTTACTAAATCATTCGGATTTTTGTGCTCGTATCATGAACGCGATAAACTCGGACGGCTACGTGCGGTTTCCCTGAGGTGTATCCGATTAATGAGACGCGATAAAAATTAGACAGTCCCGTGAAAGCTTATCAATAAAGTAAGTCGAAATCACAGAAGTAAAGAAACACCAACCATATACTCCTCAGTGTAAGATTGCTTATTCTTAGCCAAAACCATGGTTTTCTATTCTAAAATGTTCAAGTAAGTGAGTTAGTTACAAAGGATGGTCTCTAATGTCCACAGGAGAAAGTATTGTAAGATAATTTATCTTAAAAATATACTTCTTTTTATAACAAAATTGATTACATTCAGATTACCTTCTATCTACTATTAGAGTGTGAATATATTTAAGGACTAGAAATTTGTGAATATAAATACTTACTTTTATGACATAACTTACCATTTATAATTGTATTGGATTAGATGTAAATACCAAGTTATTTTTTATTTCATATTGTACTATATTATTATTTATTATTGTACATAAAAAATACATATTGCAAATCATGTTACCATCAGTCTACTGAACTGTTTTATTTATTTTTAACTTTACATAGAATTCTAACTTACGAATGTAATTTTATTTTGGTCCACTAAACTGTTTATCAACAAAATCTGTGATGACGTCAGCGTTTAATTCTCGGATTTCTCTACATCATATTTATAATGTAACACGTGAGATGGGTGAACACGTCATCAAGTCCCAAACAAATGGGATTTTCGCCGGGGGTTTACACTTAAGCCCCGTTTTGTTATACGTCAAAATAAAGGGAGAAACAGCTAAGCTAAGCATAAAAAATTGCGACAATCTAATTAACCTGTGTACCTGTGTTGAAAACATTATGTTGCTCTTTCGTTCCTTTTGTAAACACAAATGTTTATAAATTCGGCTATTTTATAGGTGGAAAACATCCCGGAGAAATTTCTAGAATTCATGGAAGAGTATTTTTAGATTTCGCTGTATTATTTGCTCGTGTCTTGATTTAGGTAGATAATATATATTCCCGGAATTCTTTTCAACAAACCATTCATTGTTATAGTTATCGTTCAATAACTTTTAAACTTTCATAGATACTAAAAACTGTATAATGAAGGTTTTTTATGTTGTTTACAGAACCATTTATATCAAATCTTATATTTGCGGCATTATCATCAAATACACAAGACTTACAAATTTTGTGTATTCTAACATACGACATTAAAGAAAATATTTAAATACATACATAAACTTGATAATTATTTAAATTCGTGACAAGATAATAAATTTCCAGGCTTTTACGATCCTTCATTAAGAACAAAGAGAAATTCCGCTTTATTGCATACACATAACTTTATATCAGCTAAATTTAGAGAGAGCAGTTAAAATAACAATCTATAAATATCAATAATAATTATGAATTATATTGTGTCACACATAATAAGACGCCCGACGTAGGTATATTGTTCTTTCATTTAAGTATTTATATCGTAGTAGGTATAGAATATAGAAGGTAGAGCTAAAATTTTATATAAAAATATATAATGATGCCAGGTTTCAATATACATAACGTTTAGGTAGTTCTATATTTTTGAGACAAACCGTGAGTATTGTTGCAGTTTATTAGCAATATTTTGAATGGACCTCAATCAGTCTATTAGTAGGTTATGAATAATCTATCTCCGAGACATAGCAGATTCTAAAGGTTAACAAACTTTGGTCCACAGTTAGCTAAATTGGCACAGATATAGATAAGTCAATTAATTCTATTTCAATTTATTATTAGAGCAAAATATACGTATTAATGCTGAGTCTATGGCTGCACTAGTTTCTATTCTGCCGTCCGCTCGCTAAAATGCCGTTATATAATACAAAAAAAAGAAGGATAATAAAAAACGGCGCTGGAATTTAAAGTCATGCTCTTTGATATCGATCAGCGATATCCTTAATTCTAGATCTAGATATCAACAAAATAAGCCTGGCATCGTTTATAGTTATAAAGAAGTAGTATTTAAAAAAAATGGGTTTTGTAGATTTAAGCTAGCATTTTAGCGGGCAGACGGCAATATTAATCACAAGAAATTAATTTAAACTTATGCAGCTGTTTCAATAGCATTTCTAGGAAAGTGCTCATTTAGCAACCACATCATAATTTGCTAGAACTTTCCCTGTATTTAGTAATAATTCGCCTTATCACTGACAATTGGTTCGTAAAATAGTTTGAATTATTTAAAACATATTAAACTGATAGTTCCTGGGACATGATTTCGACAACTATAAATTTCTACGATACTGGTTATTAAACTACGAACAAAATTATTAAATAAAAAAATTGTTAAGTACTGTCCTTTTATAAAGTTGTTTTTAACTATTACTATGAATACCTGGTAATAACGATTCTATAGTTGAATCTCTGAAAATGTTAAAAATACTGAGTTCTTTTTTCTCATCCCGTCGACTTGAAAGTCTGTTTACGCAGATTCTTATTTTCTTGTTGTTGTTTTCGAGGAAGGCAATTGTGTGAAAGAATATTTATTTGCGTTCTACGATCAACATTCTTTGGCTTAAGGCCCTTTAATTAGATAGGAAATTTTCGTTGTTTTTCCTCTGCGTTGTTCCATTTTTGTAAAAATACTGATTTTCACCAATTAGTTTTTAAACTGCTTGGAATGCAAAATTAAGCCAAAGTATTTTTAATAACAATAAATAACCCTAAAAGGTGTTTACGAATGAATTTATGCCTTCTATAAAATAAGTTAACCTTCTCCATATAAAACACTATAATCAACATAACATTTTATTTGTTTTATTATGTGAAACAAATTACCTTGGAAAGCGCATCGAGAGCCCTAAATGAACGTGACAAATTGCTAAAACGCTTTATTTTACAAACATGGTTTACAGGTAACGGCTTATGACGGTCCTTGTTTTTGAGACTTAAACTCTTAGACATGACAGCTCATACATATAATTTAACTAGATTTTCTACTTTATAAGCTTGTATGTTTTGTAAGCGTCATGCTTATGATACGTCATGTTGCGCATATTGACAGTTGGATACCTAACTGTTATTATTATCGAAATAATAATTATTAGTATTACGAAGTTATAGTAAGGCTGCCTTAGGCGCGGGCCGCACAGAAAAGACGTAGGGCGCAGTCACGGCATGGACGTGGCGCCGCGCCATCGTAATTTTTTAAAACATGTAGAAATGTCGTGGCACGGACGTGCCGTTGGGCGCCGCGAGAGATGACGGTTTTCAGCTATCCGATTTTGACACGATAACATGTCTTCTTCCGACGAAGAAGATATATTAGCACTGGTGTATCTCGCTTACAAAATGTTATTGCAATACTCTGGTCTATTATAATTATAGAGAACTGGATGATTTTCACGATCGTCACGCATTTTCACTTAATATACAATGATCTTCCTTCTCTAAACATGTCGCAACTATTTAAGGACGCTGGTAGTTTTGTGTGACAGCGACGCGCGAGTGCCGGCACTTATTTAGTAATTTCTTATATTGTAATTTCTCATTAATATAACAAAAACTGTTACAAGAAATGGTGGATTTATAAAACAAAAACATTTCTGCAAAAAAGTATGAACATTTACAAAGAAATCGCTAAGCATTTGTGTTTTTACAGATGTTTACGTTTTCCCGGCATCTTGTTGTCTTCTTGTGTCGATGAATTATATTATAGTTTAATATAAGAGCGGTAGCGTTGTAAAATTTAATACAGATAAATAATTTGCAAGAGTAAAGTTCCTCGATTTGCGATACAAAGTCTTGAGCATCATTGCTACCACGTAAATATTTTTAATAGCATAATCATTCATGAAAGGATCCAGAGGAGGCCTTGGCCCAACATTGAGACATAATAGGCTGATACAATACAATACCATACTGTTATAAAAATAATCAGTATTTTACCTTCTTGACCCCTGCTTTATTTAACGTAAGGAAGGAAGCGATTAACGTTTGAATAGGATATTTTGCTATGATCGATTTTAACAATTATTTTATAAGCAATAGCAAATAATACGAAAAGAAGCCGTTTTGTACTTAGGATTAAATTGGCTTAAGAATTGGAGTAGCAATTAATATTTCAAGTATTATAATCAGTGCGTAATGGGGTAGCGTGCTAAATCTTTCAATCGTGCTCATCGCAATGCCTGATGACGTCACTAGATATCATTGACTCTATTTTTTTTTACTTGTATCCTTCTATCAGTTGTCAAAAGGTTGTCATGTTAAATTGTTACCGGATTTTTATCTTGCTTTTTGTATTGGGTTACAAATGACTTAATTGTTTGATAAACATGATAAAAAATTATTAATAAAATAGCCTATTAACAAAACACAATCCAAGACAATACGTCTTGGATTGTAATATTTATTGGCAAAGTAATATTTCTTAAGGCCTATTTTAGTACAATTAAAGCCACTATAATTATGTAATGATGTTAATATTCAATGTGGCTGCTATAATCTCATTACTTGTACCGTATTGTTCTGGCAAAAGTAATCAGTGTCTAGGCACCCGGTTGATTGGAGCCGTTCCCACCACCGCAGTCACGCCTCGCGCAAATATTAAAAACCATCCTGCGTTTGCATTATTGCCGCCGAAATTAAAAATCTGTCAAGTATTGTCTATTGGATATGGGGGACAAAGCTTTCGTATGGAAAAAATGTCTTCATAATTTGCATTTATAAAGTGATAATACGATGAAAAGTGGTGAAATATGTAACTTACTCATGTCCTAAAAAAAATATTTAGTATTCGATTTAAAGTTAAGTATTATATACCTACCTACATCTACTCATTATTTTATTTACAAAGATTTACAATAGAAGTAGTATAACGAACTGTCCTCTGTCACAATAAAAGACTATAGCCCGTTTTCCCTATTATTTTGAAATTTACTGAAAACTTACAACATAAAAACTTGTTAATAAAGCTCGCCATTGTCACAGGTTACTTCGGTAAGTACTTGAACAAGTACAATGGATCTTATATACCGCCTGGCTGGCGCGAGTGGGGCGGCCTCATCATGAACTCCAAGTATTACAACTACAGCATCAACATGAATGGAAAGAAGATTAAACACGGAGACGATTATCATAGAGTGAGTTTTATGAAGCGTTTTTTGTGTATCGATAAGATTGTTGATTTATAAACCTGATCCATTCGCATCACGCATAGACATTGCACGCATTTTTTCCAGATTAGAACTTGAAATTTTTTGCGATATTTTTGTAAGAATTTTCTTTAAAACTATAAGTAGGAGAAATCTTGTAGTTGATGGTAGATATTTTTAATTTTTTTCATTTTCATCTTCATCAACCATTAATCTTTTTACCTCACTTGTAATCTTCGCATTGTGCGTATATCATATCTGAATTCGTGATTCATGGCATTTTTTTTCTAGGATTACTACCCGGACCTCATCGCAAATGACTCGATTGCGTTCCTTCGCGCTTCTAAACGAAGGTTTTCGCGCAAGCCAGTTCTGTTGGTGATGTCGTTCCCGGCGCCACACGGGCCTGAAGACTCCGCGCCTCAATACTCTCACCTCTTTTTCAATGTTACCACGCATCAGTAAGTTTAACACAAACCTTCGTCTCGTTCCCTTTACAGTTGCATAACGACGCGTAAGCATATGGAGAAAAGATTTTACATAAAAATATAACTAAGTGTGTTAATATTTCAATTTTTGAACAATTATCGTCAATTCGTCTATTCAGCAAAACTGCATTTGTAAGTGAACTAAGAGAAGTGAAATTGATGATGTGAATATTACTATGACATATAGGTAGAAGTTTCTATATAAAATTAGATGAGAACTGGTTAAAGTATAGATATACTGTTTACGAAAAGACGTAGTGTCCTGGTTGTGAGAAAATATTTATTAAAAGCTTTCAATTAGTAATTTTTTTGCACTTGATATCTACATTTAAAACATTCAAATCATAATAACTCGGTGCGCTCTCTAAATATTTCAACAAAAACACTAATTGCTGTGGCATTTTCGCCAGCGCGGCGGCCATCTTGCTCCTCTTTAAATATTTAAGGAGTTGACCGGGTTTTGGGGTTCTCTGGGGTGGGATCACAAACACCGTCTGTTTTTAGGTTTAATACCTACTTCATTTAAATTAAAATCACAGGTATGTTCGCAATTTATACACAGAATTATAAAAAAATAAATCCTAAGGAATAATTTGTACTTGACTATTTATGTCACATACATAATGCACATACGCCAAAAACAGCGATCTTTTAAGAAGAATAATATAATTTTATAAATATTGCGACATAGGGTTACGTTAACACCACGAGATTAAGAGCACACACTGTAAGTGGAATTTAGTTGTCCCCGTGCGGAGGTTTTCCGAGTTTCCCTTTTCTATACAAGACAACGATGCATAATAAAAAGATAATAACTTAGAAAGAAAAATTCTATCACATTTTGCATTTAGCAGCCTTTTGTTGTCTAATTCATAATTTAAATTATAAAAAGCCTTGTCTATAATGCTTATTAACATTACTGCTATATCATTATATTTGCTTTGTTAATGAATTAGTGTCTATGAGTATATATGATGTACGGGGTCCGTAGACCGCCAGTCGCCGAGTTTGTTTTTTTCACGAGAACTCTCCTAAATTTTCACGTGCTCTTATGGTCGGCGTTGCGCCCTGAATAATTTTACCTCCGCTCTGGTCCGCGTGCAAGGCCGATTTATGTTTTATAAGAATGTTTAGACTCGTTGAATGTTGCTGAAATTTTAGCGGTTCTTGACTTTTAGGTCTCGGTATTCATGCGATACATTTTTTTAATATCTGTTGGAGCAAATCTAGACTTTGTTGTGTTTAATATAATTCAGAGATGAGGCACCATGCAATTATATATCAATATTATTATGCCGTCTATTAAATGGAATAGAAAAGCCGATAAGCAAATAATATATATCCTTTTGACCCTTTTTTAAATGAAACCTGTATTAGATACATTCCGTTTCATTCAATATAACTATGGCATTCCCCAGTTTTATATATTTAATTACTTATATGTTTTACATTAACATAATACATTCATTGCGTAGTCAGTCCTCAAGTTTCGCCCTTTTCAATGTAGATACACCGGTAACAAATGTTAAACCACGATCGCTTTCAATTCTGTAGACATGATGCCGTTTATTCAGCGGATGTTGTAGGCGCAGATTAATGTAGCTCGGGTAATCTTTCAGTGTTACTGTCAGGTACCATGCCGGGACATTTGAGGACATCGTCCTATATTGCGGCGGAATAAATGGCGCAGCTATTTTATTATACACTTAAATTCGAAGGAGGCTATTAACTGGAACGCTTTGAACAAAATTTATACGTCAAACGAAGTAAAAAGTTGGACGTTTTTTCGTAAACCGTGCGAAGTTTGGACTGGAGTTTGAAAACGTGATGCCCAAAAAGTTCCTACTTACGAAGTTTGGAACATTTATTATAATACAGTCTGTAAGCGTTTTAAGTGGCTACTTAGATTTTTTGCAAGAATGTTAAACTGCACTTATTTCAATAAGTAAAGCTACCATATTTGCCTAAAATTTTATTCCCTAAGAATGTGACGTATTGTAACTAACTTAAAATTATTAAATTATGCAAAAACACAAAATACAACTTTGTATGACGGAACAAATTATTACTCCATAATTTCATATATGTACCTAATTTCACCCATTTGTAGTTATTCTCCTGTTGTTATGGTTACACAGTATCGTTAAAATGCACCCTAGATCATCTTTAAACAAATAGTTCTGACTTTATTCTAGAATTAAGCTAATTATTATCAATTACTGATAAATATTAATCTAGATTAACAACAAAACAGGTGTATAGGCTGTTTCTCACGAAGTCTTTAGTCTTTAATTTGCACAGTTTTATTCAGAGCGTAGTTTGCAAAGCTTCGGGTTTTGTATGAAATAAAAAAGCCATACCCATTTGTAAGGCTTAGCTCAAAATATACATTAATCATGTCGAACAAAGTATTTATTACTCGCTTTATTGACACGAGAGAAATGAGATTATATCACAATAGCTTAGTTTTTACCACAGCCCATGTATTTTTTCTTCATAATATAACCAATATATATAACATTAGTGTAAATTTCACAAAACAATGAATTATTAGTTCTCATTGATTTTGTTTAATTTCAACTAATTACAATATTTGTAAAGAGAAACTAAATACTCACATTTACAATACGAACAACGACATGTAAGTAAGCATTTTATATCCATGACATAAACAATAGATGACTTGTTTCGTTTCGTTCTCGGAATTTGTTCAATGGGGATTGTAAACATTAATATAATTAATTTATTATGCGATTATAAAAAGAAAACAATAGCGTAAGTTGTAGAAATGCATTATCTTTTAATGAATGGGTTCTTTAAATACCAGATTGGTTAACCATTTTTTAAGAATCTAATGCAAAATTTTACGATTATTTATTTTTATTTTCATACCTTTATATTATGAAGTGGGCTCATAAAAAATTTTTAGCAAAAAAAAAAAATAACTGCCTTCGAAAATCACTAAAAACAATAAAGTAATTTAACATTACCTACATATTGGTTACCAACTTCCTATTCTGTGACTGTTTAAAATTGTTAGCTAAACTAAAGAAATACATGAACAATATACGAAAAAAATGTTTGATTTTAATTAGAAATGACTCCAAAATAGATAATCGGTATATAAGTCATGTTAAATATTTTATTTAGATGTATTCGTTACCTTAGAACTCAGTCACTTATTAATCGCCAATTATTGTAAAAAAGGATTTTTTATATAAAACCATGATTCTGAATTGTATCCCTGAAAAACCCAATTTGAATGCCTTAATTCTAGTTGTTCCTATTTTAAAGCTCAGCTACTACTCCATGTAGATATATTTTTTTCAATATTAAATGAAAATTACGGGATCATTCTAAGCAACTAACATATTAAATATATGAGATCTTCAGTTAAAAGTAGGTTATATAAACTGAAATTCCAACGTTTATTATTGCACCGGAATTCTTAGAGATCCATCTTGAAGAGCCAATTCCGAATTAATGACAGAATGACTATTCATGAGACTTTTAAATGTTGTCATAAATAAATAATAGCTTGACTTTGACAAGCAAATATCAATGTTGTCGTCAGGTATAGAATGGATATCTATAATACTTGCTGTAAGACGTTTCGTTTCATGTTTGTTTTGTTCGACTCCTGTGGATGGTTCCATAAATAATGCGCTGGCGCAGGGCGGGTTAATTGTCGGCGAATAAAAGGCTCACCGATGCAAATAAACGATGCAATCTTTATCTCCATCATTACTGACAGTGAAATGTACAATGTCGTATGTTTATTTGTAATTCAACGGTATTTATGTAATATACTCACATATATAGGTACGTTTTTTGTCAACTGATATATTGCTACTTGAATGGAAAAATCAGTTAGCGTCACTTTAGAATTTTGTTTGAATAGCTTACCAATATGGAAAAAATAAATGCTTGCTGTGGTATGTAAAATTATAGATGCTTTAATATTATAGATTGCTATGTTGATATGAAAATGTTTGGATGTTTTAGTCGATCACGCATATTCATTTGGACATGATTGCGTGTAATTTCGGACTTAAATTAACTATGTTCTGAATTAACATATGATCTTTTATTTGGTAAAAAATTCTAGGGTCCAGAGTAATTTTAATAACCCACCAAAAGACTCACGATGAAGAATCCGTGAGCAAAGATGGCGCCACAAACCATGCAAACATCGACTCTGTATAATTACGCGAATTAAAATTGTAAACAACATTACTGAAGCGAGTTAGTGTGACTAAGTAGTAAATTAGTGTCCAATAGTTGCTATCTATCGTTTGTGAGACAATCAGAACCATCCTTACTTAAAAAAGTGAAACTTAAAGTGCAGTGAAGTGTTATCGCTAATTCTAAACAAAAGATAAAAACCTTTAATAATATAGATTGCAAAACAGACAACATTAGTATATAGTAAATTATAAACAATAAAATAGACAAAAGCAACAAATTGTGATAAAAATAACTAAAATAGTAACCGTTACACAAATTCAACGGACTTTGGACTGTGACAAAAACAATTAATTGACTATTAAATAGGGAAATTGTCTATCTGTACCGTCATTTGGCATATAGACGCAACAACCGTGTTAGCGCAAAGGTGCAAGCTGATCACATTGTTAATTAGTGTAGCCTAAGTGCGAGTTCGAATCCAAGCGGCACTGAGAAGATAATTTTTTTTAAGAAATAATTTAAAATTTACTTCTGTTGTTATTAAATTCATTTGACTATCTAAAAATGAATCGCTTCGAGAATATTACTCTACGGAGACCAAGAACATTTTCATTGACAGACGATAATGATTCAACTAATTCCACACTAGATGGCACTACTAGTAGTTTACCTAACATATCCGATGATGACAACGACGAAACACGCGATTTAAAGCAGCAAATAGAAAAATTACAATCAGAGCTAAGCGCAGCACACGAAGAAATAAACAGTCTATCAATAGAAAACACAGAACTTAGAAGAACGATTAAAGATATTACTATTAATCATGACATGGTTATTAAAGCAACAAAAAAACTGACAAATGACATACATTCACCTAAAAAGAGCCTAAAACCAATACAGTTGCGCGACTCACCGAAGTCAGTGCAAAAACAACCAGCACTAGACAAAGCTCAAATCAATACTAATACTAATAGTATAAAATATAAATCCAAAAAAAAGGACTTCGTGGATGCAATTGTACATGATGAAACATCTCAGAGTTTAAATGAAAACAATAACACTAACCTAGCAAACGATAAACAAAAATATAAGATATGCATTTTGAGTACTAATAAACGAAATAAGATTTTAAAGATTGCCGAAAATACATTTCCAAATTATCAAATCTGCCACTACTTGACACCTGACTGCGGTATACGACGACTTATTAATGATGTTGACTTAAAACTAAAACAATACACTATGAATGACTATTGTATAATATTTATCGGGGAAGAAGACTTTAGACAAACAAGTAACTATTATGACCTGACAATTAATATTCGTGAAACCCTATCACAAATACGAAACACAAATATAATACTATGCGTACCTACGTATAAATATGGATCTATGGTGTTCAATTGTAGAGTGGAGATGTTTAATAACTTGTTATATCTGGATAACTGTACTCATGAATATGCCACATTATTTGACACCAACTTAAATTTAACATGTGACTATATAATGTTCTTAAAGAGTAATGGTGCCCTTAGCAATTATGGCATGACAAACATTTTTGAAAATCTAAGCCCGATTATAAATAAAAACAAATAATGATTGCAGGGAATTTATAAACAGCGGTAGTGATACGAATCAACAAGAACCAGAATCCACGTGCAAGACCAAATTAGACACAAATACCTTGCTTTTTCTCGAATAAGTATCTTACTGTACTTCACCAAAATATAGCCGGATTAATAAAAAAATCTGATGCACTAACGGTGTGTTTAGAAGAGCTATACGAAAAAGAAATAAATGTAGACATTTTATGCATTACCGAGCATTTCATTAGAGAAGGCTATGAAAATCAATTACATGTGCCTAATTATTCATTAGCGGCAAGTTATAGTAGAAAGGACAAGAAAAGAGGCGGAGCTTGTATTCTTGTAAAAAACGGACTTCAATGGAAAGAAATGACAAATATTGCGAAAATGTCAAAGTCAGGCGTTATTGAATGCTGTGCTATTGAACTTATCCACTACAGAATAATTATCGTTTGTATATATAGAATACCTAATATTAATAATTTAAACATTTGCTTTCATACACTTGAAACTCTTCTTCGAGAAATATTTAAAAGCCAATGTAAAAAAGTTGTTATAGCTGGAGACTTTAATATTGATATGCTCAAATCAAATAACAACTCAATTGCATTAGAATGTCTGTTTTTAAATTTCAACATGAAACTAGCTTTAAAACAACCAACACGCATGGCCAGTCTGACATGTATTGACAATTTTGCGCATAATTTTGGTAAAAAATGTAGGACTGAGGTATTGGAGTTTGCATTGTCAGATCATACAACACAACTTCTTCAATATCCAGTACAAAACTTATGTTCTATTAACCACTGGTATGTAACTAGGCGAGATTACAATAAAGAAAATATAACTAAGTTTAAAGATTACATAAAAAACCTATCATTTATGGAAATTTATGATACAGCCGACCCTAATATAGCATACAATTGTTTTATTAATATCTTTTGTTTATTTTACGACCTATGTTTTCCTACTACTAGAATAAAGAAAGACTTAACTTTAAAACCTAAATGGGTATCCAGAGGTGTTAAATTATGTAGCAAAAAAAAGAGAACTCTATTATGGCAACTAAGAATGAAACCTAACCATTTTAATAAAACAAATTTTGCCAAATATTCTAAACAATATAAAAAAATTATAAACATGACCAAAAAAGCTCAAAATAATTATAAAATAAGGCAATGTAACAATAAATCAAAATCTATTTGGCAAATAATAAATCAAACGAAAATTAATATTCCTAAACATATTAATAAAATCATGGTAGGAAATGAATATATAACAAATCTAGTTAAAATAGCCAATGCATTTAATAATTATTTTGTAGATAAAATCCAGCCAAAACTTTGCGTCAAGAATAGGGCCAAAAGTTATAAAATAAACACTAAACTAAATTCAATTTTCATGGCGCCTAGTACTCCTTATGATATATTTAAAATAATAATGACATTAAAAAATACTAACAGCGTAGGCTATGACGGTATCTCAACAAAGATTATAAAAGCGACGGCTAATGAGATATGTGGCCACATAAGTCATATCATTAATCTTAGTATTTGTGCCGGAATATATCCTGATGCTTTAAAAACATCTATAATAAAACCACTATTTAAGAAAGAAAATAGAGAGTTATTAGAATATTACAGACCTATATCACTTATTCCTGTAATATCTAAAATTTTTGAAAAATACATCTATAAAGAATTATATAAATATATAGAACATAATAATATACTGTGTGACGAACAAAAGGATTTAGACAACATAGAACAATAAATATGGCAATATATGACTTCTTACACAATATTATAATTAATATGGATAAAAGAACACCTGTTTGTGCTATATTTTGCGATATGACTCAGGCTTTTGATTATGTCCACTACGATACTCTTTTAGACAAATTAGAAGCTTACGGTATCAGGGGTAATGTACATAGCCTCATTAAATAATATTTGTATAATAGAAAACAAATAACTGAAATCAACAGAATCAACGTTGAGAGTAAAACCGAACAAACATTCAGGTCATTGGAACGTAAAGTTATGTACGGAGTACCACAGGGAAGCGTTCTGGGCCCATTATTATTTATATTATATATTAATGATCTACCTAAATCCATAGATTATCCCTTGACTCTTTTTGCCGACGATAGCACTATGACAATACCATGTAAACATGTAGACACATATTTAAATGAAATTAACAATTCATTAATATCAGTTATTAAGTGGTTGATAGACAATAACTTGAAAATTAATTTAAGTAAAACAAAAATCATACATTTTAATCAACGCATGCCAGATAATAATAACTTACACATCCGTTACAATAATGACAATATTGAAGGAGTCGATAGCACAAAATTTCTAGGACTGGAAATTGATAAAAAACTATGCTGGAAGGCACATATAGAGAATCTCTGTAAAAATAAGTAAGTCTGCATATGCTCTATATATTTTGTCGTCAACAGTTAATACAGATGCAATTCTCACCGCTTACTATGGGATAGTCGAATCTCATTTACGATACGGCGTTATATTTTGGGGTTACTCTACCAATAAAGAAATAGCCTTTAAAGCCCAAAAACAATGCATAAGATCTATGTTCCGATTAAAAGTTAATGACAGTTGCAAGCCATATTTTAAACAATACAAAATATTGACATTGCCTTGTATTTATATATTAGAAATAGCTGTATTTGTGAAATCTAACCCCGGCCGTTTCAAACGACTAGCTGATACTGTTCCTAGGCATAGACGTGACAATAGCAGACTACGCTTACATAGTGCTAAGACCGCCTTGACGAGTAATAGTGTCGTCTGTATGGCACCAGTCATATATAATAAGCTGCCTAAGGCATTAAAAGACTTGAACATATCAATATTCAAGAAACAGTTAAGAAATTTTTTAGTAGATAAGGTGTATTATAATTTAACAGAGTTCTTACTGGAGCATAAATAATATTATATAATTACCTAAAATGACATAATATAATAATTTTCTTTTAAAATCTTAATTTAAATATTGACCCATTAGCACACTGTTACTTGACATTTTTTACTATTTTTTGTTTTTAATTTTTCTATTCTTTTTTTATGTAATAATTGTGACATAGTATTTAAATTCAACAATTTAATTTTGCATACCAACTACTGGTTAAATATGGTTGCTCTAAATAATTTAATGTATGATCATCTGTTTCACCCATGTTTGCAAATAAATATATCTTTATCTTTATCTTTAAATACTATTTAGATTTTTTCTTATTAATTAAAACTAAAAAAATCTTCTTACTACTTAAATTAACCAAATGAAAACTGTCCTATTAATTATTTTCTTCTGTCTAAACTAAATAAAACCACTTAATTTAGACATTTATCTTAGCTAAATACAGTTCTACGTTTGCGGTAAATTTAATTTCCACTTGTCATGAACTTTTAGTGAAATTTATGGTAAACTTTGTGCGAACTATTCGCCACAATAATGGAAACTAAACTGAGAGAGAGTTCATATAATAAGCTTCATCTATTTTTGGTTCAATAAAGTAGTATACCTTAACAAGTTTTAAAATAATAGGAAAAAAATCATAATAAATAAATATAGACACATTAATAGTAATATTTGCTGTAAAACATTTATGAATTATTCATAGCAATTCTAGATAGATTCCTATAACCACGATATTAGTTGTGTATATATATTAGCATATTATAATACCGGGGATAAAGTGGTATTAAGTAATCTAAAATATATTAAGTTTCTCTACCTGAATTTTTTCTCTCGATTTTATTAAGTACTTATGTAATTAGGAAAATTACTTGTTATTTAATATTTTATATGCATTTACTGCATCATATGCAGGTAATAGAAAATAAGTATATAAATAAATATGTTCCACAAATTAACCAGTAGGTATGTTCCAATTCAGCGTGTTTGTAGAATCATTGCGTTTTAATTTCTTTTTGGTGAAACGAAATGAGTCTTATCACTTCTGTCTGCTCGTAAAATTGGATTAAACATCGCAAAACGCGACGGCTGTTTACTGTCGTGTGTAATTTTACCGAATAAATAGTGACTTGCGATTAAATAGTACATAGGAAAAGTATTGCTAATCTATAATAATCCTGAATAAAAAAGCTATCCGACAACACCCGTATAGTTATTTTGTTTATTTACCCCGATCGGCCGTTTTAGCTATATCCTGAAATAGGGCTATGTTTTGAAATTGTAAATGGCGTACCATACCGTCTAATAAAATTATGTAATGTAATAAACAATTAAATCGCTTACCCGCCAACCCTATCGGCGGTTTGAAATCTCGCAGTTATTGGGCGAGTTATAAGACCATGACATGAAGAGAATGACATGTGTTTTTAAATGCGCGTATAGACTTAACCGTCGCGTTGACAGAATTATATTAAACGTCTTCTAAGAAATGTCTACAATAATGTAAATAGATATTATGATGAATGAAATTAATGTTTATATCAACAAGTCATGATATTGGATTTTATAAAGGGTTTCTAAATTATGTATATAGTTGATTTGTTTATGGTATTCCCACACTGACCCAACGATGTTTTAATGCGTTGATAAGTGTAAAACACCTTCTTACCTCTAAACGTCTTCTTACCTTTAATTTTTTGGCGTAACTGAAATGTATATTCTATACCTTCTTAATATCTTATAACAAAAATAAACGGTGGCATACAAAACGTCAAATAAATAACACACAATTAATGTAGGTTCCGCAATCCAATACTTAAGAATATACAGCTCAAAAATAGTTCATACCACACGCATTCAGCTCTACTATTCATGATTAAATTCCTATAAATAATCTTATAACACGGTGTCTATGTAGCACGAACAACTGATATCATAATTACTTCCTAATACGTGTTCCATATTGCGACACGATCGAAACCTATAATTTATTGAGATAGCGCTGCAACGGCGAGAAATGAGTGATCCTAATCGAAGCACCTGTCCACCTCCACTTTTAATGGATATGAAGATAATAAACATCCTCGCGTATGTTTTATTATTCATCACTGCGTGGACGTATGCAGGGAAATGTGAGCTTGTCTTTAGCCTTAAGCATATGGGATAATGCGGTCCAGGGCCGGACCGCCCGGCAAGTAGAAAGTAAATAAGTATACCTAGTGTTTTGTGCTATATATAAATTTCTTCGTAATGTTAACGGTTATCGGACACCAGTTTCCCGTCTTGAGCCTGATAACAATAATTCGTCATATTTAGTTACTACAGTCTCTGTTAGTAGGTACCTACCTATTATGGAAACGCTGGATGTATTTTGTACTTACACCTTTGTAATGAAACAATTGGTTTGTTCCGTTAAAGTGGTATAGGTGTCATGACAACAAAACACCTACCTATTTTTAAATTTGTCTTTAAGACTTGCTAAAAATAAGATTTCATACTGGGTACTAATGAAAATTAATGAGAATGAGCTAATAATTTTTGTACACTCCAATTTGCATATTTATACGAGTGTAATAATAACTGGTTCGATTGGACATGCACTCAATATGTATGTAACTATTACGTTAAATGTAATTTACCACGTTGGACACTTTATTCCAGCACTACAAGATTCCTGTGATAGTAAATAATTTAATGGGTTAATAATTTTATAGAACTAAATGGTGACTATACTTACATCAAGACGCATTGGGGTTTTCTAAGATTTCAGATCGTTCTAACAACATGTTTCAGTCATCGTTGGTATAGCAACTTATACCTTTTATATAATACAATACCATTTCATAACGATAGAGCAGTCACCATTCATCAAGGTAATCCGTCCTTACCGTAGGCATCTTATAATAATATCAGCCCTGTATTATATACTTGCCCACTGCTGAGCACGGGCCTCCTCTACTACTGAGAGGGATTAGGCCTTAGTCCACCACGCTGGCCCAGTGCGGATTGGTAGACTTCACACACCTTCGAAATTCCCATAGAGAACTTCTCAGATGTGCAGGTTTCCTCACGATGTTTTCCTTCACCGTTAAAGCGAACGATAAATTCACACATGATTTTAGAAAAGTCAGAGGTGTGTGCCCTTGGGATTTGAACCTGCGGACATTCGTCTCAGCAGTCCGTTCCACACCCAAATAGGCTATCGACTAGGCTATCGTAGGCATCTTGTCCCCCGAAAAAAATCCTGACTCCACCCGCGCGTCATTGTGTGGTTTTATTTCGCGGCGGGTTTTGCCTGCGACAAGCCGGCGCCCGTAACCGGGGCGATCGACTCCGGTTCCCGGATTGATCGCGACTTTAATATTCAAGCGATCGGCTTATTGTGTGGTCGCCGACGCGAAACCTGTCCCGAGGCTTTGCCGACAGACACAAATTAAAAAATATATTTATTGCATTAATTTCCTTACATTGGGAAATTATTTTTTCTTTTGTCACAAGGAGTCGTATATTAGCACGTTTATTTGTGAATTGAAGTTTAATCGTAATTTATTTTGCCTTAATGATTAAGACTGGCGCGTTTGTAACCTTTTATTATTACTAATGAGTATTTATAGCAAATTATTTCATTTAAATTATAGCGAATTCAGGGTTTTTGTATTTCATATTAAGAACAAGCGCCGTTATATCTGCCATTTTAACAAAGTTATCAACGGTAATGATAAGTAGTCTTGTTCCAGAAAAAAAACGTAAATATACGGCGTCATAGCTTGCCGAAGGGTAAGTCTTGGCAATTTACCGGCCTCATTACATGTCTCATAGATTCTATTACCGATAACAAAGCATTAGCTCGCTTGTCATGTGTCAATTTCCTATCAGCTTTTATAGGGAAAGTACTGAGTAGCGTCATATTAATAATAGCCTTTAGGGAAATGGTGATTTTGTTCCCTAAAACTACATTTTATAGACAAAATTAAATGTCATAATGAAAAAAGCGCATCAAATGTTCTTAAAGAACTTTATATCCCAATTAATTGTTTCTTTGTTTTATAAAAATTTTACTCATATTTTCATCCCGTAGGTGTCTATATAGAAAATATCAGATAAATTCGAAGTAGTACGTCACACATAAAAAGTCAGCGTTTTGATTATAAATGAAGTCATTTAGAGATTATTTTAGATCTACGTGTTTCCCGGAACTTCCCGTATAAAATTATTAGTAAGGCCTAACATATTTTAAATGGTCGGTAAATTTTCTCACGCCTGTTTCGCAGATCTAACAGGGTGAATGCGGGTGGTCCCTGATGGTCAGCTCTATGCTATAAATTCAAAACGTGAATATCTCTGTCAATATTCGTGCAAAAAAATAACATTTTACTTTCTTTATGAATCCAATATTTCTAACTCGCTTGAACAGATTTAAAGCTGTGTAGATAAAGTTATGTTTTTCGTATGCGGCTAGGTCATTTTCCAAAATAGCCGGCGTTGGCATATGCTTTTATTCTGTTTTAAATATTTTTTGGTTGATTTTCTACAATTTTCTGACATAAGCTGTAATATGCGAATTACGTATTTGTTAGTAAAGGACAAAAGTGTATCTCCGTAGATAATCATATAGTTTTTGTATGTATATTACGGATATAGGTGTAGATATAGAATAACCAAATATTGATGGACTTTGAACCAATCCCAATAGTAATCAAGTATTAATAGACGGTAAACGTTGTCTATAATTGTTACATACATAACAATAAATAACTCTATTCTGTCTTGATGAAATAAATTTAATATTGATTTTTTTTTTAAATTCGGCATTACGGGTCTCCCTTCCTTTGTTTAGGAAAAAACGACAGGAACACCTTCCAAATTATGTGAACTAATTAAGATGGTTCGTCTACTTACTACGCACCTTACATAGATATGTAGATGTAGTAGGTAAGTATGTGCAAAATCTTGGAAGTGATATTGGATACTTACTAATATTATTTTATTTTCTAACAGCACTCCTACATATGATATGGCGCCAAACCCAGACAAGCAGTGGATCCTACGTGTTACGGATAAGATGAAGCCAATACATCGCCAATTCACGGACCTTTTGATGACAAAACGCCTTCAAACGTTGCAGAGCGTTGACATGGTAATCAATATTTATAATTTTCTTCTAAAAAACTTCGCAAAATGACCATTGAATTTGAAATATATACACGAGGGTAACACTTTCATCAAAGGGCATTAAATTAAGTAGATATAGAAACACTTTCATGATTTATTTCATTCGCTTTAAATATAGGCATATCTATGAAATAATTCAGTAATAATAATAATAACACAGCCGATTATGAAAATTGAATAATTCAGTAGATATTCATATTTATAATGGTTTTTATATTCTTAGCATCCAATGTAAATTTTCGTTCTACAAAGAGTAGGTACTAGAATATATGAATTTCTAATATTGTTTTACTTTTAGGCTGTGGAACGCGTATATCAAGAGTTAAAAGCTCTCGGAGAATTGGATAATACGTATTTAGTTTACACGTCCGATCATGGATACCACTTGGGACAGTTTGGGCTGGTGAAAGGCAAGAGTTTTCCTTTCGAGTTCGATATTAGAGTGCCTTTCTTGGTGCGTGGACCTGGCGTGGAGCCCGGGACGGTGTAAGTAATATAATATATAATATTAATTTAGTAGATAATTATTTACGTAAAGGATTTGTAAGATTTAAAAATTAACTAATCTATAACGATACATATTTGAATCCTATTTTTCAATAAAAGAGGAGTTAAAAACTTGATGTATATTTATGGTTGGTGATATTTTGTTTTAATGTATTATCGTTATTATGTTTCAACTTGCTAACGAAAAGTTTCGTTTGTTTGGGAAGTTTTGGAAAAATAATACTTACTATATATTCGTAGCGCTATACCAGTATAACTGTGCTCTATTTTTCAGTGTAGATGATATAGTTCTTAACATCGATCTGGCCCCAACATTCTTGGACATGGGCGGGGTGGAGCCGCCGGCTCACATGGACGGGAGATCGTTGCTGCCTCTCCTGCAACCACGGCGGCGACGCCAGGCCGCGGCACACTGGCCAGACACTTTCTTAGTTGAAAGGTTTAATTATGTTACAACTAGTATACACTTTATCAGCTCTATCATATATGTATATGAAAGTAATAGAAGAGATTCTTTTTATGCATTGGTGTAGCAGGTGGTATCAGGTTATATGAAATGATCGACAAAAAATTTACACTTTGCTTTCTCCTGGGTTAAAATTAATATTGTCTCTATGACTGGAAAGCTAGCCAACCTCATGTCTTTGTGTAGCTATAAGGATGGGCTAAAATGTATTATGTCCAGCTTCAGATAGTAATTCTATTCACTAGTTAATAAATGCATAAAGTTAAATAAAAGATCCATTACATATATAACTGCTGCAGCCATTAACTGCGTAGAATACAAGCTTATTACATAATAAATATAATCTTACTAAGAAAATACATTCTAGCTCGGGGCGTCGTGACATACCAAGTCTAAACCATCGTTCAAGGGAGAACAAGTACAGTCGAGAAATGAATGAGTACAGACCGACCACAATCCTACCGTTGTCTTCATCAGAGAGTGCGGACTTTGAAGAGGACACTGATGATGATGACTTCTTGACGTTAGATGACGACGATGATGAAGAGGTAATTAAAATGATAAAAGTGTATCGAACAGCCCTATACTTATTAGCCTTTAAGTACCTACTTATTCAATTATACACGTAAGATTATACTACTATGTAGTTAACGCATGTTTTGCTAACGTAACTAACAAAATACATACCTATATGTGTAGGTATATATTTTGTACGCTAATCTACAGTTAGAATTTACACGGCCAGATCAAAATACACACCATTTACGTAAAGTTGTATATGAGCGTGTACGCTTGTCATTTTAATGGGGTCTTAGTCTGCTATTTTAAATTCCCAGGCAGAAAATACTTTAGAACTTAATAATATTGTAACGGAAACTAAGTTTAGCCTTTTTTAGCAATGGGTATTAAAAAAATAATGTTGTTTATATATTTAGGATAACAACCTTCCCAATCTCGTGTGAATAATAATTGATTATTATTTAAGGAAAGTGCAGAGTCAGATAACGTAGATACTAAGAAGTCTTCAGAACCGTTACTAACAAATGAAAGCCACAATCCGATATTAGAAGCCAGCTTGGAGAAAGCACTTGATGCCGAGGAAATAATTAATAACCAGCCCAATTATTTAACACCTTCTGGCGCTAAGGTCTTTGATCGTAAGTAAAAGTTGAAACATTAATGTTTAAACGCAAACAGCATGTACAGGAACTATTAAACATTTAAAGATGGTTAATTACAGAAACAGCTGATGCTAGTTTACTTGATGGAAAAACAGCTCGCCTTGCTATTGATTGTTCGAAAGCTGAATTACGAGCACCTTGCTCGGCTGGCAGAAAATGGAAATGTGTTCTAATTAACGGTAGATGGAGGAAGCACAAGTGTAAATATGAGGTTAGATATTGATTATATACTTAGTGGTCATGCAGTAGTCATATTGGTACCACATATTATACATAAATTTTATTCTTTGCACTCCTGTATAAGATTCACTAAATTTTTTGCGAGTCTCCCACTCCTCCGTACGCCCAATATGCTTAAAAAGAGGTAATTTTTTTTCATCCTTTTCGTTTTTTAACCAACATTTAAGTATTTCCCCTAATATATAAGTATGATCAGATATCAATTTTGAGAACGCGTAAAATTCACATACATACTTACATCTTCGTTGAATCAGGCCAGGGACCTGTGACCATTTTATTAACATTGCAGTAATAGGTTTTATGAAAAATATAAATATTAATAACACAGAAAGTTGTTTAGAAAATTGTTCTACTTAATTGTATTTAACTAATAAGCAATGTCACGCATGTCAGGTACATCTCCAAGTTTTTATTAAAATTAATGCAATAAAATGAATTCTTATGACTTAATATTTTTGTTTTGTTACAGGCTGAATTTAATTTATCACAACCAAAGATGAGTACAAAGAAATGCGCGTGTTTCACTCCTAGCGGGCTGGTTTACACACGTTTAGAAACTGACGGGACAATAGCTAGGCGACCTAGTGACGCTGCTAAGGACTTAAACATAACAAGAAGCCGAAGATCTATAGACAATGATGTTTACGAACCCAATACAGTAGATAGCATTCTAGAAGAGAACCCTAGTATTGGGCATTTACGATTTAAAACTGAACCGGTAAATGAAATGGAAAACAAAAACATCCAAGAAAAAATTGACGAACTTATCAAAGAAACGGAAGCATTTCTTGAGGCTTATGAAAAAACCAAAGAAACTATAGATCATAAAAGAGTAAAGCGACGTGCTCAACATTGGAATCATAATAAGCACAAACATAAAACTGATCCATTTGTAAATAGTAATGAATCATCACTAGAGTGTAAAATAGAAAAAGATGGAACTGTTAACTGTTCACAGGTTATTTATAATGACTTAAAAGCTTGGCAAACTAATAGATTAAGTTTAGAAGATCAAATAAGGCAATTGCGTACAAAACTTGAGGATTTAAAAGAAATAAAAAGACATTTGAAAATAACCAAGCCAGTGACAGAAATGCAGACGATGCAGCCCACTTATGTCAATAATCATCTTCATAACAAAACTATAACCCATGATCATAACAGCTCTAAAGAGCATTACAGAAAAACACGCTTGCATAGACTGAAAGCGAAACACAGAAATAGTACGTCAATAGATAAGAAAATTAGACAATCTAATGAATATATAATACCTACGGTAGCTATAAAATCCAAAGACGATGTTTTTGATATGCAACTAAAAAATGAAACAAAAATGGCTAATGTAACATTTAATCAATTAAACAAAACCACCGGTCTCGACGATGTTAATTTGTTCAATGCGGAATTACCAAAGCCTCAGGTTACTACAATAATTACAGATAGCAATTTTTACCAACAAAACAGCATAGAGGAAGAGAAAAGTACATTTGAAAGTGTAATTACCCCAGCTGCACCCCTTCCAACGACGACTGAAACACCAAAACAAAATGAAGTATTCGGTGTGAAAATGAGCGGCATTCCAGGAGAAGAAAGGAATGAGACAATTGACAATGATAAATATTATTCGCAAAGTGCTCGGTATTACAGTTCTGTTATTGATACATTTATGGAAAAATCTACGGAAACGTTAAAAAGTAGGACTACTACGACGGTGAAACCGACTACGAATAATTACAGCACACTTGGTCCTTTAAATTTAGGTCCTGCGAGGCTCGATGCATCTGAATATGAGCAAAGAAATCCGAACAAAGGCTCATCTAAAAATATTGGTGTTTTTGATAAGCCAGTTGATGTATTCCAAAGAAGACTTCACCCATTGTTTATTGAAAACGAAGACAAACATGTTTGTTACTGTGAAGAAAATAGGTAATTATTATTGTAAACTTAATTCTTATTGCATTAAAAAAAAAAGATAGTGTTTTTATAACTTATATTTCGCTTTTGCACTAATAGGAAGTCGCGGGGCCCCGGACACAGTTATTTAGAAGCTGCACAGAGGGCCAGAGAGGAACAAAGAAAACGGAAAGCACAGCTACTACAAAAGAAACTGAGAAAAGCTCGGAAGAGGGTATGTTTGTTGCATATTACTATATGCTTTGTAATTTCTAGCTCGCACAGTCCTTATAAAATATTCATTTTTACAGGCTGAATTAGAAAAATTGTGTGAATCAGAGCGTATGAATTGTTATCGTCATGATAATGACCACTGGCGCACTGCGCCGTTCTGGACAGCTGGGCCTTTCTGTTTCTGCATGAGTACTTCAAACAACACTTATAATTGTGTAAGAACGATAAACGCCACACACAATCTACTGTACTGCGAATTTATTACTGGACTCGTCACTTACTACAATTTACGCATTGGTATGTTTGTTTATAATAATAATAATAACGAGGAAATGGATAAAATAGACTAAAAACTTTATTTTCTGCAGATCCGTTTGAAACACAAAACCGGGTGAAATATTTGACGACGACGGAAAAGGAATATTTCCACAATCAGTTGCAACAATTACTTACTTGCCGGGGTCCATCTTGCCGGCGATTCTCACATTCTAATATACATGGTAATCATTTCAAATTAAAATAAACATGTAGGTGAATAATTATAACTAATGTATGTACTTGACAGATACTCGCCAACGATCTTAACTGCTACCATCGGATTCATAGCAAAATCAGAATAAAATTTGCTTGACATGCTTACAGATGAGTTATTTGGATTGGCCATTGACTATTCACGCGCAGTTAGCGGTTAGGGCAGTTCGAAGTAAAAAAAGCAAAAATGAAAACATAAACCTACTACGATCCTGATATTACTTATATTCACTATCAAGGAACAAGATAAAAAGAGAATAGACTGTGTCCAGGAGTGGGATAACATGTTATTAGTTTTAGAAATTATTATTTAACATATTATTATTGATTTAATTGCAGGAAGCAGTGAGGAAGCTTTTAACAAAAGGTTTGAAGATGATCATGTATACAGAGGTGAACCTGTTGGATATAATGAAAGGTAAAAACGTAACCATGCATTTTTTTTTTATATTTGCCACTTTTATCAACATATGCCACTAATTGATATTTATTTCAGGGCATGGCGATGGAACAACTACGGTCGTCGTTACGCGAGGGCGAGGGAACTACATCGAAGGCGGCACATGATGACATATTAAATTATTAGATCAAATTTTGGACAACATTGGAAGAAAAGCTCAAATTGCGTTTGGCAATTTTCTAAGATTGTTCCCTCCGAAAAAATAAATAATGCTACATGCGAAAATGGCGTTAAGCTCACAATTTTCTACAGCTGCGAGCATGAGAGCGGAAATGAGAGCAGCGGGGGATGGTAGTAGTTATTTATTCTGCGACGAAGTGTCGAGGCATGCATAGTGTGGTTTAGCTGTTGTTACGACACTGGCCGTTTAAGATTATGAAAATAATTTGTTCAATCAGATCGGATACAATAGCATAAGGCGTGCGTAGGCTCTTTCTATTTCAATTTTAGTTATTCGTTTGAAGGGTCGGTTATAGGTATTTTACTTATCGACTGATAAATATAAAACTATGCATCGAATGTAGTAGGGCTTCCTATAGGGATACGTACTAATTGCATGTAATTTTCATATGATAAATAAGTAGGCCATAGAAACCGGATCAAGTTTTTAATGGTAATACAATCCGAACTTTTCTCTATACAAACTTGTCTTTGTTGTTTTTGTGTACGTTTAATTATGTACCTAATGTTAAGTGAGCAGTATGTTTTCCTATAGTCATCTGTAATCTGTAGGTCTTTTAGCTTTAAATGGATAGGTATTCTAAATATTGTATAAACGTTGAGTATATTATTTAGCGATCAATATACTCGAAGGTTGATGTAGATGCTACGAACGTGTATCAGTATGTATGTAGTACACTTTCTATTTATCTTGTAGACTTCAATAAAGTGATATTAAGCTGTTGCCATTGTGATGATAATGTGTATTGATTGTAATAAGAAACTCTTTCAAAGTTTTCAATTGTGTTTCATTACTCCTCTATTCCGATAGGCATAATTACTTAAAAAAAACTAAAGTTACGCATAATGTATCCTGCTACTAAAGTAGATTAATATGTTGAAATTAAATTAGTTTTACGGACTTCGGTTACGAATCCGGCCGTCCTCAGTCCACAAAGCCTTCGTAACCTCGGGGAGTAAAATTATATTACAACTACCATAGAAATATATCTACTTACCTACGCGCAGATTTCAATTTCCTTGCGTAAGTATATACATACGTATCAGACGTTATCAAAATATTTGATACACAATACGTCAGTGTAGAGTATGATCGCTAATTGCAAATCTTATTAAGTTAAAAGGTAGTAATTCTTCATATAAAACATGATTGTATCAAATGTCAGAAAGTGATACCAAAAATACCAGATCAGGTACGTCCATATTCATGGTGCTAGCTACGATACGTAACTATCTATCCAAGCCAGTACTATGAGTATGGAATAATATTACTTGCTACTGCTCGATTTTGCGTTCATCTGTATAAAAATATTGCGAACTCCAATATTGCTAAAAATGAACTATTAATACCTACGTATCTTATTCAAAATTCTCAGATATATTGTTAAAAATGAACTATTAATACCTATGTATCTTATCCAAAATTCTCAGATATGCTTGAAGTTAGGATGGTCATAAAATTCCTTTGCCTAACATGCTTTACAAAGCGAGTAGCACCAACCTTACAGCATAAAGTGATATGGACATTCAAAGTTTTACTATAATACCAAACATGGGACTGATAAGTACTGCTCTTTCTATTAAACTGGTATAATTTGTTATTTCATTGAAAGAATTTGGTACTGAAACCTGGATAAAATAAATTATTCAAACATGGGGTTGAATTATTCACTTTATTTACAAACAAATACTTAGGTAGTGGTACTAAATATCTAAAACACTATCAAGATCATTGTCATCACACAATGAGAACAAGTTGGTCTGTTTTACAGTGGCAGTATCTTTCTGTGAAAAATATTCAAAATCTTGAGAAGCATTTTCTGAGAAATCTTGAGAAAATTCAGTATTATCTATAAATTCAGTCCATTTTGAGGTCTGCTTGTGTGTCTCAGCAACTGATTTGGTATGAAAATTCATATTCATATTTTCGTCCTTTTTGATGACTTTCTGGTTACTTACACTCAAAGTTATTCTATCTGTTTCAATATGGTTGTATGTTTTATTATAATTATTGGTACACAAGTTACCTCTAATTGGTTCATTTTTATTATTTATAATGGACAATTCTGAATTAGAAATTTTATCTGTATGGTTTTTAGAATAGTCTGGCTCATTATACTCTGTCCATCTTAATTTTAATTGAGTAGTGGGTGGCACAAATTTCTTAATTGTTTTTCTCTGCGGTGGAGTTGTGTCATGAAAGCCTGTTACTTCTACAGGATTACTGACATCATCTTCATCAGAAGCTTGTTGATATGAATTCTTCTTATATGCTATGAATTTTTTTCTCATATTTTTTCTAAACTCCTTTTTGCGTTTTTTGAATATTTCCAACACAACTTCCTTTCCAAATAATGTTTCCTTTACTTCATCAACTGGAGATGTATTGGTTGCAATAGTATCTTCTATATAGTTAGACCATTTACTCTTACTTGTGGTTTCTTGTTCAATGTTGTTCATTATATTTTCAGTATTCTCTATACTATCACTACTGTCTACATGGCTTAAGTTTAGCATGGCTGTTTCTCCCCTCAGTTCATTAAGTTTTTGTACATGTACTCTACAATCTTTCCCTGACCCTGTTCCATATTGCCTTTTAATTGATTGTTTCTCACCACATAGTTTGCATTCCCATTTGTTTGATTTCTTTACTTGATGCACCTGTATATCAGTAATGTTAGATGAAAGTAGTTTACTGTACAGTGTTATCATATCTATGTGTGTGACAATATGTATTTATAATATAGACTTATTTTAGGTAAACTAAATCTATCAAGAATGGATATACAAACTTGTAAGCATAAAAAAAATATAAAAGTTTATCCAGTGACAGTGTTCATACTCCATAGTACATTGAAGACTATTAGTATTCTCATATTATAATAGTAGAGAATTATTAGTCAACAGTATAAATAAAATTAAAAAAAAAACACTTTCAAAGTTCTTACTTGAAATGCAAAGCATTTGTAACATCGTAACACTTGGAAAACTTGTGGCATAATGTGATCAAACCTTGAGTTATTTTATATAATTAGGCATTAAGAAACAATAGGCATTATTTTCTTTTTCCTTTGGATAGTAATTATCAACCTAAAAAAAAAGTTTAGACAGTAAAATTATAAGAACTACAATCCATTGCCAGTAGTCAAATTATCAACCGACCCATAAATAAATTTATTATACATATAGGTACGAATAAACGATAGGCATCTATAATTAAAATAATAACGGTAAGTAGTTAATTTACCAGTTACAGTATTTAAAAAAAATTATATTGTCCCGGATTTCCCTTAATTCCTAGGAATTTATTGTTATCGAATGCATATCAAACTATAAAGGTTTTGCAAAATAATCACGTATCGGGTTAAGTAGTAAGTATATTAATAATTACTGATTACCTACTTGTCCCTCTGTTCAAGGGTGCCTGGTAAGTAGTAAATTACCCAGGTATATTGTTTATATATATTATCTCTGATATAAATGAAAATTTAGATTGCATTTAGCTTACTCATATTCTGTTTTCAAATTCCAATTACCGTCTTCTGTCAGTGACAAATGACAATCTTCTACCTTGTTACTTGTTAGGGTTGCCGGTTGTCAATAAATTTATCCAGAATTAACTCTCAAACGCAATGGAAGATCATAATCATTCCTTAATAATTATATTGGAATTGATGTTTTTTCATTTTACACATTCCCTTATTCATTTCAATATTATTTTTTGTATACATTCAACCAGATATGCACGTGTCGTCGTCGCTTCACAGGCTGTGTGAAAAAGCTTTCTCAGAAATGTATGTAATTTAATTATAAGGTGTATATTTTCCGGGAAAAAGTATTCTACAATAAAGTTAATGTGGTAAATTTGTAATATACAAAATTTTATGCAAATTAATTCTGCGTTATACGCATTTTTTTCGAACAAACCTATAAATTTATATACAAACTAACTTTAACATAATATCATATGAACTTTTAGGATTATTACAATATTACACAATACAAAGTATACGATTATGCATTAGAATATAAATGCATTGGTGCATTATTTTACTATTTTTGTATCTAATTACGTAATTGGGCAACCCAATTACTTATTTGGTATCATTGACACTTGACAGTTGACACTAGAAAATATTCGTTCAAAAATAGAATCTGCAAAATATTGAATTTTATAAAACTTTTTATTAAATATTCATTAATAAAATAGCCATTACTTAAACTAAACTATTCCTGGCAATCAGGGGTAATTCTGTAACATAATATGTTTAAAAAAAAATGTAATATTATAAGAGATTGTAAACATTTTTGTGGCGGGGAAATCAAATCGTCCTCAATGTCGTCAAAAGTAAGTTTAATGTACACCCTGCATATTCAGCGCGGTTGTACCCTGTAAGCAAGTTGGCGGCAAGAGCTTGCGATGTTCGTATATTTTATATAAGTAGTCATAAGTTGCCGACATCACTATAAATGTGAGTAAGTATCATGCATTTCAAAAACTAGTGCCTGATCCAAGGAGGCAAAGTTAATCAGGCGCTTTTTTGTGGCATACATACATACATACATAGTATCACGCCTTTATCCCATAGGGGTAGGCAGAGACTATAGATTTTTTTGTGGCAATGTGCAAATATGCAAAACGAATTCAAGACATTACCGATTATTCGAGTTTAGTATTGTGTGCAAAAAAAAACACCTTAAGTTTCTTAAATGTTTATTCTGAGCCACATTCATCACAGTTCTCGTATCTATGTCAATTTACAATATTGGCACATATTTTATAGTAATTAGTGGGTAGATAGTTATAAGATTTAATCATAAAAGTATTATGAGGTAATATCTATTTATTTTATAGTAGGTAGGTATACCCGATTTAATAAACACAATTATTTTTATGGAAGTATGTTTGTTTTGGAATATTTTATTTGACAGAACAAATAAATATAATTCTTTCTAAAAACTATACTTCTTCCGAAAAAAAATTTACAAGGTATTAAATAACGAACTTATTTAAATGCTATGTCTTGAGGCAATCAAAAAGATTGAATATTATATTTTATCTGATATGGATGTTTAACTTCAGTCCTATATTCTGCACTTGGAAAATAAAATTTTCACTTAAAGCGGTTAAGTCGGTATTTGAAATAAGATAAGTTTTCCTTTCAATAAATTCCATTTGCCATATTATTCTTATTATTGCTGGATATTTTTCTGATTCAATACTTTTTTTCTTTTTTACAACTTGGTGCAGTAGGTTTGTGGCCTACACAAAAGTGTTCCCGTATTGATAATTCTTACTTATTAAGTAGATACTTATCAGGAAGATTCGAGATTAATCAGGCATTTTATTTGTAGTTTGCTCTTACTTAACATTACATTTTAACCACATTAACTAAAAATATGATTGTACATTAAAAAGGTCGGAACTCAACAATTCATCGTTCTATAACATCGTTTATTGCGAAATGTTAATAGGTAGATAATATTTGTAAGCCTTTTAATATTTTCTAGATTGAATAAACTATGAACACAATTTATGGATAACATCAGAATTTGTAATCACACAAAATAAGTATGGTACATGCGATCGTGTATTTATGTAGGTACTTACCTAGTTGAATTCAGAATCAATAATTATAAAAAAAAAAAACATAATATTACAATCTTGATAAGTAAAAATACTAAGTAATATTATAATTTTGCGGACTTTTTGAATACATGCAACATATTGTGGCCATCTCTCCATTCAAATATGTGTGTAGATATCTTTAGTAACACATAGAACGATAGATGATATTCATTTATTTTAAACTGTACTGTACTGTACATAAATATAACGCACTTTTTATAATAAAAGTCACAAGTTTTTCGCGTTTGAGATATTTAAATAAAGGCAAAGAGTGTAAGTAAGATCATTTTATAAAAGTAGTATTTATTATTTATATCTATTTTTACCTCGATGTGACGATAATATTTTACATAGAGGAAGTGATTATGCAGCTTCGAGTTTGAGTCGACTTAAGATAATTTTGCTTCGCTGCATATAAAAATAAACTATTTGGCCGCATAATTAAATATTTTTAGCCTGAAAAGCGATTATCTTCCTCAGATTAACAAAAACTGTCTTTCGTTTCGCTACATAATCTTACCCAGTCTCACTTCTCATATTTAATAACTATATCAATTATCACACCTACCACATTCAGAGGACAGAATTTGTTACGTTTTACATTAAGTCCTATCCTATGAAAAAGTCGTACACTATACAAGAGTGAAGGGACATACATTCGAATAATCTGCAATTTATGGTCAAATATTATTTGTTATTAACTATTGACTAATATTTTTAAATGTCTATTATTTGCTGATGGTAAGTCGTAAGCAGATTTATATTGTTTTATCATGCATAAACATAATTTTAAAAGAGACACGGACTTACATTTAGGTATTTATCTATATAGATTAATCAGTTCTATATACAGTAAGTAAAATTTTGGACAAATTTTGGCACCTTAAATACATTCATTCTTGGCACATACTATTTACAGTTGGCACAAAGTTACCACTTATACTAGACCGTTCCATTAGGCCGTATCTCATTGAGATATACATTAAATAATAATGTAGGTAGGACACTAATTTAACACATTTTTCAAAAAAATTTAGTCTCTCTAAGTAATATTATGTCATCTTTCAAAGTTTCATACGTCCTACCCTCAAGGAACTGTTTACACGGTGGCTGAGTAATATATATATATCAGATCATAGAGATAATATTATTACTTTTTCATATTATGTCTATGAACGAGACAGCCACAAGTTCGGGGCTACGTGTTCATGACAGTAGTTCGTCTGCTGTAGCCTCTCCGAGCGGGACCTGACGTACCTTGCGCCTCACACTCCCTTCGCACTCTATCTATTATATCGGCGACAAGTTTCTCCTCTCGGGTACGCTTTTCATTCCATTCTGCTTTGTTCCCTACACTGTTGTCTGAAAATGAGCGTTGGTTAATTAAACATTAATATCTAAGGGTGTGTAACCAAAAAAGCGTGGTTCCTAAAAGACCTAGATTTTGGGTATTTTTTAATTTTGTTGTTGTGGTGAAAAACTATAGTACGTTATTATGTGAATTCCTTTATTACTACATTTTATAATACGGTGATGACCTTATGTTGCAATATAACCAAAGGTTTTTCTTTATATATTTTTCATGACACAATTTTATGATTTTTTTTATATTGATTAATACATATTTAAGCTCTACAACTTTTTTTTTATATGTATTACTATCAAGGAATACATTGGTTTTATATATCCAAAATCAAACTAAATAATAATTTTAGAGCCGACTGCTCTGACGTAGAGTGTCTCAATATAAAAATTAATAAACGAATACCTTTAGTCCGAAAATTCTTCTTAGTTTCAGTAGGTTTAATGGCAGTTTGTCTAACAATGGTAGTTTGGTAGTTCGGTACTGTTGTCTTTGGTATAGCCAACTCTGGATCTAACTCTTCCTTTATTGCCGGATGGCATTGTGTCGCTATGTGCTTCTCTTTAGACGCTGTTTCTATTTGGTTGTTGGTAAGCACAGGACTCGCGTCTGCTAAAATTTCACTATGTCTGCTAGCTATGTGGCCTATATACCCTGGAAAGTATTTTTTGTATTAACATCAAAGATTACATTGAACAAATAAACTACCTATTTATTCAATACATGTGGTATTGAATAATTGACCCTTCACACTACCAATTAGATGAATTCGACAAGTGAATGTAATAAAGCAGTATCGCCGTTATCTAGAAATCCTCTAACTGATATTTCGGTACTAAGATAAAACATATTATAAATTGTATTTGGCTATGGTTCGATAAAAATTTAGTATACAATTATTACTTTAGGAACCTAATAGATAAGTATATGTTAATTGCCTATAGTTTTCCGCGCAAAAAAAAATTTAAGGTCACAATGTATTTCATATTTTTTATATTTGGTGAATTTACGTCTTATAGGTGCGGATTCGTCAGACGTTCCCCGTCGCGCGCCACGTAAACCCACTTAACAGACCCGTAGATACTTCATTCATATAATATTAAGTGATTGTATTTATGTACCTAGCTTTGGTGATGAAAATAGACTTAAGAATTAACCATTTTTGTACTTTTAT
Source organism: Manduca sexta (assembly GCF_014839805.1). Classification (NCBI taxonomy): domain Eukaryota; kingdom Metazoa; phylum Arthropoda; class Insecta; order Lepidoptera; family Sphingidae; genus Manduca; species Manduca sexta. Next base: position 10,031,449 of record NC_051142.1, on the reverse strand, counting down.
TTGCAACCTTTTGAGGGTCAATTGGAGGCATGACAAACAATAGTCAATATCAGAATTCAATAATTAGAACCAAAAATCCTCACAAAATTGATATTTTGTATGACTCTACATTCATATCTCGAAGGTATAATGAATTAGGCATATAATAAGAATATAAACATACCTTTTCTGCTCTTAAAATATACAAGACATTGTTCGCACTGAAATAAAGGCGCAGGATTCATTGGCTGTATCACATGCTGTTTATATTTATGCCTGTACCAATGCGTGCGACTCTGCAATATTTCGCCACAGAGTTTGCACACAACGCTGCCATCATTCCTCAACATATACTCCAGCAGATCACTCCTGGCTTTCGGTATTTCTGTTATTATGCTCTGAATTTTATTCTCAGTGATTTCTATGTTAGGTCTGACCTCATCTAAAGACTTATCCATTATAAAATGAACCCCCGTTGTGTCTTTGCAAGCTGCGTCTCTATGGTGTGAATCAGTGTTGTATATCGTCGGATCGTCAATGGCTGTAGGGCTTGATAGCACTTCAAGAGTTATTATAGGCATATTGTTATCTCCAAATTCTTCAAACGCATAAGGGTAATCTGTAAGATCAAAAGTTATGGTAAAATTAGTTGAATTTATTGTATTTGTAAATTACTCTCGTGAACTTCTGTTCATGATTACCTACCTTACATTCCTTATTACTAATTTTCAAATCACAAGAACTCATTTTCTAAAAATAAAAATAAACGTAATTTTTTTATGCATAAGTTGGCAAATGAGGAGTGAGTCTCTTGATGCTTACATCAAGAGAGTCACGCTCATGATATCCTACGCCCGTAAAACCCACAATATTAGATAAAAACGCAGGTTAGTGTAATTCTGGCAACCATTATAGTACGCACCGCATGTTATTGGACAACATACAATGGCATATTTTTTGTCACTAGGCAAAGTGCGGCTATGTGAAAATGATGGCATTTGGCAATTGGGCAAGCCGGCATAACTGTGCCGACCATCTGGGGATGTTTTTATATTTTGCAGAGCAACATTTTCTTTGGTCTTCCCTTTACTGAAAATCAGGTGGGGTGAAGTCACTTTGTCGTCCTTTGGCAAAAAAAATAGTAGAATAGAATAAATGTAGATTTATTAGGGTATGGACAGAAAGTGCTCAGGGTCACGATTTGTTTTTTGATTGGGTTGTTGGTATATATAAAGTCCGGAATAATTCTTCTATTTTATTTTTAGTGTACATATTTTCACAATAATTATTTTATGTTGGTAAGATTCATCCGTTAAAATACAACTATTATAATCTTTATTACAATAAAAATAAACTTTTGTATCGTTCCATCAATTTATTGTTAAAGCTTTGATGTTTGCAACGATATATTCTATTATAATATTTATTGTCAGGGATCTGATTGCACACAAGTTTTTTTTAACAAATTATATAACTGGCCATTTTTTATCCAAGAATAAAACGCATCGATATTTCACATTTAAGTGGCATTGTGATTTAAAAATATTTTTTTAGTAAGTTTTATTGTGATTAACACACCTACATTTATTATGACACGACTATACACTGAAAATTAGTTAAAACAGTATAAACACAAAAAATTGGTTTTCAAACATAAACAACTTTCATTTATTATTTGAATTTGGTAGAGTTCAAACCTGGAAACAACTTTTTTTATGTTACTCATTGCCGATGTAATTACCGCAAATTATAAACATATTAACTAATTTTAATTGAATAATATATTTGGCCTCCTATTAATATATTATGAAGATGAATTTATAAGAAGAGTTATACATTTCTTTCAATTTCTAAGTACCTACCTATAAAAGAAAATAAATCTGAAATATTTGTATACAATCCGATCCCTATATATTAAACATTATTACCTCTATCGGGGTATTCGTTTTAAAAACCGATTTTATAGAATATAGACTATTGAATGTCTAACGAAACGCTAATATTTCAAGTGTAGTCATCAGTATAAACAAATTAGTATGGCCGGTATAATACAAATAAAGAAAAGTTATATTAGTCGTGCAATAAAAACTTCTATAATTATATATTCTCTTATTACAAAATGGTTGGGTTAAGAACTTTATAATATAGCTATTGGCCATACATAGAAATAATATTTATTTATTTATGGAGTTAACCTTATGACTACAGTCTAAAGGTTAATAAAAAGGATTGTTTTAAAGATATTATTGAAGAATAGAAAAATGGAAAAAGTAAAATACTCCGCTATAGAGCAATTAAATATTGATATTAATAGAATATGAAAACAGAACTTGCATAAAAAGATTGCACTTGGAACGAAACATAAACTTTATAAAATATTGAATACTTTTTGTAATTAATAGAAAATTTTACTGCAGCGCAGAGTCAAATTTCAATGCCGTTATTTAATTTTACGTTTCAATGTGGAAAAATATATGGAATTTTATTTATTTTACAGCCTTACGGACAACTCATCTATGCATTATAATATTAAACAAACACTTATTTGTTAGACGTAAAAACAAGAATAATATATCGCCAAAGTTTTACAAATTGAGTTCTATGTATCCGTAATACCTATGCGTAAAAGTTCTATAATATTTTCAAAGGTCTCATATATTTTACGCTGCCTTGCAGCACGTGTATAGAAAAGAAAAGTAAGAATTATAATAACTCAACAATGAACATGACCGCCAACTTAGTTAGCACTAATATCACAAAATAAAATACTACAAAAAAATATTAAAAAAAGAAATAAATCACCGTTTGATATACTTGAAAAATAAACAGTATGTAAAACGGACGTCCAAAAGATGGATAGAATAAAAATATAGATAAAAGGGAAAAATAATCTATGGGTTTAATTTTAATACACCTACTTAACTTGTCGTTACCGAGAATGTTTGTGCGATTGACTGGCGCTGACGTATATACTTAATTAAAAATCACACTGCAATTGTTAATACCTTGTTGGCGACTATTATACTAAGTGAAGTAATACATCGTATGATTATATACAAGAACGTAACCTAACAAAATCTTACGTAAACTTAACATAAACTATCTCGAAGTTGTGCGTTAAATTTAAAAATACAAAAACGCAATTTAAAAATCCAATAATCTTTTAAGTAGATATAAATGTAAAACTATACTATATTTTAGTTTTTAATCTTCTTATATAAATTGCTCTTATATTATACTCTTCCCAAACAAGAACTTATTAATAAAATGGACATTAGTAACAATCCTGAACGTGAACTTAAAGTAGTTGTTGCGGTGTTGTGTGAGACAGCCATTGCCATAGGCCGTCTCTACATTCCATCAACCTCAATGACAACTTCACAACACAACAACACACAGTTATAATAACATTACAACAAAATATTATTTCCCTTATCAATGGAAGAACTGCCGATTTTGTTTTCCGTTCTAGCCTTATTTACCAGAACGTCTTTTTATCAACTAAATATTACTCTAAAATCGAAAAGATATTTTGAAGACATCAGAATTATACATTTTACAAAAAAAAAAAATATTAATTTGTGCTATGGCACTATTAAATTATATGTAAACATATCTATAATGTTCGAACTATATTCCTCTTGGCTAATAAAGATTCAAAAAGGTACATATCGTACGTAACAGTAGGCTCACTAATAATCATATAATTATTCATTAAACTACTTAAAAGTCTTTAATAAGGATAGAAATATAACATTTACATTTCAACATACTTAGACGTGATCTAGTAAAAATGTATTCTCCTACCAATAATAATGATATAATATTATAATATGATATTGCTTGTGTAACAAACGGGCCGCGGTCGTGTCCGCGGTTCGCGAGCTTGCAGTGGCGACTGGTGCCGGCATAGTTTCGAATCGTATCCGATATGCTACGGTAATGACATTATTTATTGGAAATACAGTCTTTGGTCGGTGTCATGCGATGCATCGAAAAACTACAATAAGTATGGGTACTTTTAGAAAAATCTATAAGAAATCGTTAACTGGAAGGCACATTTCAGACTTTTGCAGCACCCGCTAACGCTAATTCAGTATAAAAGTTTAATTTAAAACGCAGCAACTGGCCTCATCTATTATAGTGTATATTATTATTGTCTAATATTTGCACAACCATAATTTTTAACGTGTTAATAATGTAATGAGCGTTATCTATGTAACGAACGTTCGAAATTAAATGCATAACAGTATCATTGGAAATATTCACAATACGTAGAACATAAAAACGTCCATGAAAATTTTATCTCCAAAAATAGAACAATACTTGCATAATTGCATCCCATATAAAATCTAAATGTAAGTATGAAAAAACGTTAACATTAGCCAGTAAAGGCACTTAAATTGCGCTTAACGACAGTTTCCTATATATAAAAGTGGAATTAACAATCAAGAGCCAATTTTAGTAACAGTTACTCAAACTTGTGCGGGGTCAGGCGAGGAGTGCGTGGGCGTGGACCCGTGAGGAGATCCTGAGCCCATCGCCTCCAGTTTGATTCCCGGTGGAAGCTGGCCTTCCATTCCTGGAATCATAAAAAACGTATTCGGTGCGTACACGCAATCCTTAGGCACGTAACAGTCGTGCGTGGTTTTCATGTGATTCTTCATTTTGTCCGGCCTGGAGAATTCTTTGCAGCAGACAGGACAGGGGAACACTTTCCTTTGTTGACCTTCGTGGTACAGGAAGGCATGCCTTTGGAATGAATACTTATTTTTGAATGTTTTCTGTATGTTTTCCTTAGCACACTCGGTGCATTGGTATACGCCCTCGTTAACCGAGGCGTATCTAAATAGATTCAGTCCTCTAACAGACATCTCGGTGAGTTGCTCTGCAGGGTCATTGGAGGCCGAGTTGGCTCTCCGTCTCACTCGCCTCCTGACTGACGGCCTCTGCATCTGGTTACCTCCCGATAATGTGTTGTTGTTTATTGAATCATTCTGGTATTCGTTCGACGTGGACGCTTGTGTCGCGGGGTTTATACGTATTTTCCCTAGACCATCGTGAGAAGGCGACAGTGCGTATTTGGTATCTTTATTTTCTGAATCGGGTGTCCCGCGTCCTGCAATAATAATAATTTGTTTCTTTATTGTTATCCGCTAAATTGTTATTTGAAGCACAGTTATGGTTTGGGACGTGCATTGGTTGATTTATGGAATAATAGAATCGAATTAGTGCACATTAAACATATATTTATAATCCATTTATATGAAACTGCTTTATAAATGATGTTTGAAATACTGACAATGCCGCAATCTAAAATAAGCGTATAAGTTCATGGATATACGAATTTACATCATTTAATAATTATCGTAAAAAGATCAGGGCATCGTCAGAAAAACTATTTTATAACTAAGTGAATACAAGCATTGGCTTTAACTCAACATTTTAAGCTTACCTCTAAATGTGATACTACTATAAAAAAAACTAAGGTGAAAAAATAAAAACAAGCAAAGAAAATATATTAACCTTTATTTGTTCAAATTTAATGACGAAATTTATTACACCATGATTAAAAATGAAAACCACGAATGACGGACTACTCCACGGACGAATATTCGATTGATTAAGTAAACAGCTATTTCATTATAATTCAATAAAATGAACTAGGGCATATATTGCACGAGCACCATTCAATTAAGAATATAATATTTTGAGTTCATATTTATTATTTTAGGAATTCGAAGGACTCGTCCATGCAATAGGGCCTACAAAATAAAACAATTAAAAACTAGAAAAAAAGAAATAATATCAATTTGGAACATACGTTCTATAAATATATATTAAACAAAAAAATTATCATCAGTCCTATAAATATTTTATTTTAGCAGAGAAAATTCTGAAACAAATAACACTACTCGTAGGTTGTGTTTTGAATGTAATAAAACCACAGTAATTTGTATCAAATTCAAACTGCTTAATCTAGTTTAAACTAACCATTAATTTATAAATTAATAATAAATTAAAAAATAATAACAAAAAAAGAATAGATTTCACTATGATATAATAGGACTCAAGTGTTTGTATTTGGAACTGTTTCGGCAAGTTCAGTAGTAGGTACGTAAATATAAAAATAACACTTCAGTTAAACTTAGCGCTTAAGATCACATAAGGTGGGTTTATAGTTGAAAAATAATATTTAAAACAAATTGTATGTATATTGCATGAATTATGATTTCGATAAAAAAAAATTGCTGCCATAAATTAACACACAGACACAAAATAAAACAAGCCGAAAGGTCTTGTGTTTCATTAAAAAAAGGAACAAGTGATTAGCCTCATCGTTTAACATAGGTATAAATCGATTAAAAATCTATTTATGGATGAAAATAAAATATTATACGAAAGCAACAATTTGTACTGGACCAACAATACTATTTAGTCATTTCAGAGCGTCAATTTGAGCAACATAGAAAGCATTTAAACGTAATCTAGCTCTAACCACACCATCTACGAGACACGAGAGTAGTATCATGGGATAACATACCTGGATCAGTCCTCTCTCCGTGACTAATAAATATTTCTACTATTCAGAAAATTCACTCCATTGTTAACAACACTATTTTATGTCTATATTAATCATAAATAACTTAACCTTTAATCTATTCTTTACTAATAACCCGTGTTGTTACTTTGCTACTATAAAGTAAGATGAAACATTGTTGAAATCGTTAGTGTTCATCGTTGCTACAATAATCACTAGTGATGGATCTCTATCACTCATATAAGGTCAGAAGATCCTATCACCACAATTGTTTTTTTACAAAATTCAAACGAATGACAAGACATTCATTTCACATTCAGATTCGACAAATGTTCAAATTGCATCCCGAATCGACACTATATTACAATAATTACCACTAACAATAAGTACTACATTATACAGAAATTAACAGACAAGAAAGATCACGAATAAATACAAAATAGAAAATTTTCAACATAACATAAATAAAACGGGGTACAAAAAATAACAAATAGGAAACAGAACAAGTATAACATCGATTGAAAATATATAGTATTTTTGATGTAACTTTTATTATTTTTCATTAAAGTTTCTAAAAATAGTAATTAACACCTTATTGTATACAATTGTATTTCATTCATTAACAAATAATTCTATTTTTGTGTAACTTTCAATTCTAAATTCTTCTAAATATTACTCTCTTTGCATTTGCTAAATTGTCTATGTGCAAATAACAAAAAAATAAGAATCTGCTTAATATTTGGCTAAGTTCTATTTTATTCCTGTGAGAAATTGAATTGTACCACGTAAGAATGCGTAATTATTGTGTTTGTGAATGACAACGTCTACAAGAACTGCTGGTCTAAAAATACTTTAGGTGAATGTATAGTGTCGTATTATATATTTTATTTTGAGAATTTCGCCTAAAGTAGCTTCTAGAGCCGCAGATATAATTAATTACATATTTTCACAATTGTGTTAGCTGCATTCGTTTGTAAATACATTAAATCTTTATATCATATTTTTTTAACATAATCCGAGAAAAAAATCTACGTTTATGGGCAAACGTCGCCGTACATGAAGATACTATTTTAATTATAATTACTTTTTTTGTGTTCAATACGTTATATTTCTTTTATGCAAAAAAATATGTGTTTTACTATTTTATTTTCTATTTTATTTATTTGTAAAGGAAACTTGAAACTATGAGCTAGATAAAATTTGAATTCCGTAAACTGTAATATGAATAAAATATAACTAGTATCCATTTAGAATATGTTATAATATAATAATATGTATATATTGCTTTATGTATGTGAAAAATCTTCGAGATTAAAAACAAACAATATGTATTATACGATCGAACGCCTCCAGTGTTATAGATTTATTGAAACAGAAGTTTCTTTCTGGGTGAACCACAAACAAGGTTGGCTATTTACAAAAAGGACTTTAAAACAACAATATCAACAAACAATATACAAATCTTGTATATTGTGGGGACAATCCATTTTATGTCGCATCACATGTGACATTCTCTTAAGTATAATTTAGCACCAATTAATGATATAACATTAATAAATAATATCTTATTGAGATGATAAATATAAATATAACTCCATAACATAAAAATAACGTCCTCTATTATTGATTATAATTGTTACGAATTTATATTATTACATTTGTGATATATATTTATATGTAAATATATATTATAAAGTATATAGAACAATGGAGATAATTAAGTAGAAACAAATGTAGAACGGGATAAGCTTAGGCACTGGCTAAATTGACTATCATAATTTAAGTAATTTTGAAATAATAATAGCCTCACCTTATTTAAGTATAAATTTCTTCCGTTTAAGTACCTATCAATGTCCAAGGTAAATTTCATATAAAGTTTATGAAAGAAGGTAGGTACAATAAATTCGTTTTTCATGAATTTGAACAGTCTTAATATTGATTATCAAGACTAAATCGCCTCGAAAGATTTCACGTCACAACGTTAACACAACGTCCGCGAGTTGTCCCAATTTCCAAACAAAATGGGAAACATGAGATGATATTCTTAAATATAAATTTACAATCATCGTATTTAACTACATGGGCCTAAAAGGTCTCTATACTCCTAAGGAAGCTTCTTAAAGTAGATATTGTAAACTTTGAATAATGAAAATAAATAATACACAATATTCTTTGAAATTTCTTAGTCGTCTAGTAGTCAATAAATATTTAACTTATTCATATACAAGTAAAGGCACACTAATAGGCAAGCGTTCCCTGGACCTACGTTTATTACATTGGAAAAATTTACTTGTAGGATACGTAACGTAACGAGTATCTATTGAAGAACAAGTACATCATCGAACTCATATCTCGCCGTTTACATTCACGTCAAATATATATTTTATATTAGAACCGAACGGTGTTTGCTATCGTTATGGAAGACTACATTTGCCTCTAAATTTAACTAAATAATTTATAAGTACCATTTCTTATGTTACATATTTTAAGGCATTTCCATTCCTACTAAAATATAATTTACAAATCATCTCATGATTCCAGATATTTATCATTCAAAGCACCTTGCTAAGATCACTTTAACAACAACGCCGTGTTGTCTCACTTCAAATACATATAAACATTGTATATTTTACTTTAAGTAAGTTTCATTTCTAGTAATATGAAGATCGAGGGATAAATGTTGTTTTAAAAGCGATTATAGTACTACAAGTCAAGGATGTAGTTTTGGAATTCAACGCGGAAGTACTTGAATTTTATCATCTAAAACATACAGAGATCTAGATAAACGCAGTAGTATTATAATCTCTTTTGTATGAACTATTTCAAATATACACATTTTTATATTGTCTTGGACAAAATACATTTATACATTTATGTAATGTACTAGTAAAGAAAGAGATATAATTTTATATAATGACGGCAAATGATATTAATATTATTTAAAATGAATGTGTCTAACTAACCATAGATATTTTGGGGCTCCGCTTGGCTGTTCAGGAACTGAGTGTACATAATATGTTTATCAACAACGCCTATGCTACATGATCCCGATTGACTCTAAAAAGTTTAAAAGCTAGTCTATATTAGATTGCTCCATCTATTACAACGTGTGTGTAATTTAAATACGCGTTTGAATAGCATAACATTTACAACCAAACATTTCAACATTGATAAACTATTTTAAATTAATCTTAACAAAATCTACAAAATAAAATCATAGCCTGTTTGAGTTTTACTTCGAAGAAGTCAAATCGTAATTTAAAACTAACATCACTAATAAGGCAAGTAAAATGAAAATGCATATTGACCACTACAAGTAACACGACGGCATTTCATGTAGTCTTCTTAAAGAGCAGCCTTTTAGGAGAAAACTCTTTGTTCAGCATTAATGAACCTCAAGAAGACAGCACTGCGACTGAATCGTACGCAGAGATCATGCCATCAATGTGTTATACTCGTAAACGTAACTATTAACTTAATCTAACTAATTCAGTTCAATGAGAATTGCATGTTATATTCAGCACACGTACAGTAATCAAATATACTACATTTGAATATACGATCACCATGAGTAGTTACTTTGTACCCTGAAAATTTTGTAAGTAATAAAATTAAGTAACAAGTAAGTGCAAAATAACAAGTAAATCATAGCAATTTTATAAATCTCTTTGAAGTCAGCACTCTGAGAAAAAAATGGAACAACATAAAAATAAATAAGTAGATAAATATTAACAACAAACAACTTTCGTCGTAATATAACAAACTTATTGAAACGTTCACGAAATAGAGCACGATGCTTATTCAATCGCTGTCTACGATTATTTGCTATGTAGAATTCGAATTGTAAGTAAAATAACGCATAGAATTAATAAATACTATGCTTGCTAATCAGATCTTATTACTTCAATATTTATTATTGAGTATGACTATTATTTTAATCATTAAGACTCCTGCTTTGCCATCTGCTCGTTCGAATTGGGTTGATTTTTGTGTATGATCTTTAAATGTGCAATCATATTATCTTTTCGGGTGAACTCCTTAAAACAAATAGGGCATGGGAACACCTTCACGTCTTTCTTGTGGGAAGTGACGTAGTGCCGGCAGAAATTGCTGATGTGCGTGTAAACCCTTGCGCATATTTTACACCTAAACACATTTTCGCCTTCCTTGATACAATAGTCCCTTACAGATTCGTTGGTTTCTTCATGGTAGTTTCCTACGCTTCCCATATTACTTTTCCTTATTGGCGAGGGAAAGATGCGATGTTCCCAATTAGTTTGCGACAGGTCAGACATATCACTATTAGGTATATTGAGGTTATTCTGTTCTAATTCTGCAGCAAAGAGCTGAGTGGCAAGAGCAGGCATCAGGACAGTCTCTGGTGGGAATTTGTCAAAAGTGTTTAATGCGGGATTCAGGTTTGATAGACCCGAAAGATGACTGAATAAGTTTCGAGCTCTAATTTTAGACATTTGGGGTATTAGTTTTTTACTATTCTTTGGTTTTAAGTTACGACCTAGTCGGGCTTTCTCGTCTGCATCCTTAATAGGACCATCTTGTGAGTTGGAGTTTTCGCGGTTTTTATCTGGGTTGTATTTGTATTCTATGGGTTCGTTATAGCCATCGTTAGTTTCGGCAGCGGGTTCCTGTTTTATGGATCCATTTTCAATAGATAGTACGGGTCCGTTTGTTGGATAATTTTGTTGTATTTCCTCTTTCGGCGCTTTATCGGGATCTGAAATGTTATAATTCCAGCTCTAAATGTGAAAAAACAGGCGATCATCAACTGATGTACTAATAAAAAAAACTAAACGTAATTTAATATGATTGGAAATATTTTAGTATATGTATTCAGTTTGCGTTACAAGTTTTCACAATAATTCGCGTTGACTAGAATATTTCCAATTGCTTATTACGAAGGAAAGCTATTGGGAATAAGCCTTGTTTGTTTTCCCTTTTCTCAATTGTGACTAATTGTTTTGATTAAAAGAAGTTAAATAGATAGAAATAATTATTCAAACCATGAACCACACCGGATTTGCCCCTGGCCATTCCTCTAATAGCTCTCCCCAAAAGCAGAAAAGCAAGCAATAGTTAAAATTGTCGTTTTACAGAAGAAATAAGCGTCTGTTACTCGTAAACGTCAAAATAATTTCATATATATTCACTTACCCCTTTTGAATAAATTTTAAATATAATATATGGTGGATTTCGTAAATACACTTCACTTTGTTTCACTTATATTTCCTAACGTCAAAGCTTATATCCCATTAGCTTTTCCCTTATTATTTTTTATTTTACTGTTGTAACAATGTTAGATAACCGGAAAGGAAGATTAAGGTAGATATTTACAAAAGGTAAGCAAGTACACCATTTTTGTTTTCGTTTATTCGATACCGCGATATTGTTATTTTAATTACACTAGATTTCTTTGTTTCTATCTAAATATATCTAAAAGTAATATGCACACATGAACATTCTTCTTTCGGTACATACATGAATGATGATAAATAACAAATCGGATCTATCGTAAATATGAAAGAGACATACCTGCTGACTCGGAGTCCTTGCCGCCCATATTAGCTTCGGTGGACTGCGCGTCGTCACCCTCGTCGATCAGCAAAGCTTCCCCTGTTTCCTCGCCACCAGACGTTCCGCCGTCTTCAGCATTGAATCCATCCATAGACATTTTCACTTCCAACATTTCCGGGGAACCTCTGATCAATTGGTCGCCAGGTCTGTTGTTGGGCGCGTGAGACGCAGACTCGGGTACAAATTCACCCGGCGGACTTGCCGCTGTATTCAGTGCATCACTAGAACTTCCACTGAGTTTCCTAGGCCGACCTCGTTTCCTTTTAGGTTGCATTAGAGCGTTGCCCAATAAAGGCATTAATAAATTAGGAGGCGCCCCTCCGCTGGGTATGCCAGACGCCGGCCGCTTCTGATGCATGTACGGATGTATTCTGTGAAGCTGTGGCGGAGGAGTATGACCGGACGCATTCGTTTGTTGCTGTTGAATTAACGAATTGGTTAGAGCCGGTATATCACATTTCTCCTCGTTAACCTCGGTAAGGCCTTTTATTCTTAAACTCTCGGCCACTTTTAGAAAAGCGGTCAATCGCTCTTGGTCAACGCTCACTTCCCCCCTGTACATAAAGTCTAATAAACTTTTCATATCAGAATAGGGCACATCTTTCAATATAACAATAGGATGTTTCTCCTGGTGATTGACAAACAAAGCTTGGAAATAAGGGCTGCAAGCCGACAGGACCATCTTGTGTGCTTTAAGAAGCTGACCGTCCACGGCCAGGGTCACGTCTGTGAACGTCTCTGCGTGCAGCAGCTGGTCGAATACTGACAGCATATTCGACTGGTGGTTGTTCCACCGCAAGCAAAATCTTTGCGTAGCCATTTTCGTTTTCGTTTATTCCTCTTTGGAAGATACGAGTTTGCCAGTCGGGGCTTAAAATCTACTAAACCAACAACTATTCAATGATGTATACATAAGTATCTCTCTCTTGTTCCATGAACAATACAACAAAACGTCAACAATAGATAATGTTTACTTTTTAAAAGTCATTTTCAATTTGTGTGTTTCATAGTGTTAAGTGCAGTTTGTGTGCCGGGCGCAGGGGGACCTGGAACAGATAACACACGTGTTATTACACCTCGCCCGTAATGTACACAGTAATGTAAAATAGCACCTCGTTCATTGGACCGAGTTGTAGCAAAAGGCAAATGCGGTAGTCCGATATCGATCAGTTAGTTGACATAAGGATACAATAGTTTTCTTTACACGCACTATAGGTAAAAAACCTTGTCTCTACGTCAGCCAAGACTAAACTAGTACCATGTGTACTATTCTATAATTTTTGATTCCGGTTAATAACGAATGATTAGTATAGTTCTGCATACAACTATGCCTAAAAAAGATACAGGTATTGCAGTATTCGTAGAGACTATTTAAGCGATTGACGTCGTTTGTTCATAAAAAAAGGTTCGATAGTTACATGTAAAGCTCCAAATATGTAAATGGTGCAATTTAAAAGTAAAACAGAAAGTTGAGGATAGTCTTGATTTCTCTGCTATCGTGTTGATCAGAAATAATTAGGCGGTATAAGTGATTACAGCAACTGCACGACATTGGTTTGTGCTTGTCACGCTATTATCCTCTGTGGGATTCACGCGATACGTACTCAGTACTTATCAGATTGGAGAAGGTAAAACATCTACCGCTTTACAATATCGGGGAAATGAAGTTGATGTCATTGTTTATACCAATAACCGTGAACAATTAAGATATTAATGTTTTCTTTCGATGGGCGTTCTAAATGGTATCCTCACGCCCTCGTCGGTATTGTATTCTGTTTTGGACACAATAAACATTCGCATACTTGTGAAATATAGGTCCTTATTCTATTTATTAAATAGGTACGGAAATACTTTTCGTATGAGACGCCTAAAATATTTGTTTGAAGAATTAATATAAATAACTAAGTAGGTATACCAATATCCCTTATACACATAATATAATATCGGTACATCTACAGTTTACCTACAAATCATTCAATTCATTCTGTGGTAGATTTGAGTAGTTCTAACTAGGAATATCAATTAAAATTTTATTATGTTTAGGTTATAGTGCTTGTTTTAAGTTTTTTACTTAAATATGTCGATAGATATTTATATTTTACGTTGTTCATAAAATACTTTGTAATAATATTTTTTAAAAACCCTTACACCTGTTTAAGAGGCAAAGCTTTAATTTATTTTTATGCCGTACCAGCGAAACTCTTTAGGATGGCTCTGTGGATAACAAATAATAATGCCTACCTATCTATCTATTCTTGCTTTGTATTTAGTACTCTTAGGTTATATCTGCCAAGCAAAAAAACGTGGGCGAGGCGGCAGCGTCTATAGCATTATGAAATAAAAACTTCATATCACTCACGACACCTACCTATTACTTATGTGTTGCAAATCTTAATAGGTACCTAGATTATTATAATTCACAACAATACTTTAGTGTAGGTATATTCCGTACCTATAAAACTGGGTGTTTGTAATTTTTATATGATTAATACATGTATTGTAAAATTTTAATTTGGTATAGATCTATATTATTATAAGAACACCGTCTTTAAGCATACGAAATATCCGTTTTTCTTATGGGTTCTGCATTTTTTGTATAATTAGAAGTATTCTAAACAATCTAAAATAAACAATGACGTACTAGTTGAATAGTTTTTGTTTCCTACTGGATATAAATCTTATAGACTACACCTCAACAAAAAAAAATACAACTAGGCACAAATGCATTCAGGCATTAAACTTAAATATAAGTATTTAAAAACATTATAAAGTATTATTTCGAGGCCAAATTTGAATAGTGGCAAATGATTTGTGAATGAATCGAATAGCTAATTTAACCAAGGTTAAAAAAATCGAGGGCGCCTCACTAGCCTAGCGGCGGGAGGGAGTCCGTGCATCGGCGAGCGCACTGCAGAAAAATACTCATCTACCTATAGCTATGTGTACAGTCAAAACAACCATACAACGCGGACATTTAGCATAGCAATTTAAAATAGTACTTTAATTTCCGATTCACAATAAAAAAAATATAACGTGACAACAAATCATAACCACTGTGTGAATTCCAATCGGAGTCTAATTGGAATCTTCCCATCGTGGTGTAAAGCTATAACACGAACATTCGGTCCACATCCACAGGTGCCGAGTGCTGACCACAAACGTTATCGCGGTATAAACGGGCGCTCGAATTATTACTACGCACCCAGTCGAGCGCGCGTTACATTACGTCATCACAATGGCATTATTACCTCCGATATCCACATTAATTCAACCGATACGTCGCGATAAGCATCGTTTGGGAACAATTATATCACTGCACAAACATAAGGGAACGTACCACACGTATCTGCACCACGATCAACTCGACCCTTTTATGGGAATGAGGATCAGCCCTTCCGCCATAGTCCGAGTCCGCGTTTACGTCGCACCCCGCTCACCCGACGACTGACGGCCGCAGCCCGCAACCCCGCGCGGCGAACACCGACTCGCTCCGCGACTCGAATATCTCTCACAAAAAATACGCCGTCATCATCGAAATGGCGGCAGCGGATATATTCAGCGCAGGGTGCACGCTAAATATTGATTTATTTTAATATATTGATTCGCCCCGTTACAGGGAACACCATCCCCCCGCTTCTATGATTTATTTATAACTACTGCTATCTATCACTGGCTCATACAGCTATGCAAGTTCACCGGTTATCAATTATACTTATTCAAATGGAATAGGGGCGAGGTCGATGCAACAGGACGAGCGTGATTATTGAATGCAAAAACGTCATTAGAATTAAATAACTCATATTACCATCCATGCCTTCGGAACACTTTCATCGTTTATTCTATTGAAAATTTACTGATTTTATCATTCTACCCTAAATTAATATTAGGTGAATGGATTGATCATATTGGATACATTTTCAATATTTCATGTAAGGGTCTTATTTAATATCCTGATTTTATATAGCAAAATTCTCTTACTCATTCCAAAATAAAGGCAAGAGGCTTGCCATTCGCGACTAATTTCAATCAATTTAATTTTTACTCCTTATATCATTATTATTGACCTACCTGTACATGAATATATTGAAGGGATGAGTTTTCCACGTGAAAAACATCAATCCATTGGTGTTGTCGCCATGTCAGCAGTGTTCGCCGTCTCTGTCCCGCGCGGGCGGGGTTGGATGGACGCCCTCTGCGCGGCGACCGCCGCCGATGATGGCCGAGCGCCGCCACTTTTCGCAACGAATCCACCCGAGTCCGCTCGGAAAATAGATCGCGGGGCGCACTTGTATTTCTTCTAAGTTTTAAAAATTCACATCAACAAACACAATATTTTTTTCCAAAAGTCCAAACGGGTCAGGATAAATTATAAATATATTCATGTGTTATTTCTCCACTGTTATAAAATAAAACGATGCACGGACGTGACGTAAAAAAAATCAGGATATGAACAAAAAATCCGCGCGCGTTACTCGGAAGTATTTTTAATAAAAATGGCCTGCCGCCTCGGCGGGAGGAGTGGCAATGGGCAATGAGGTCGGTACCCTCTCTCTGGCACCCGCGCGCGCCCCTCCCTGCCGCCACACTCCAACATAGGGTTAGAAAGTTTCAAAAGTGAATCGTGGAAAACATGACCACAGAAATGACGTCCTGGATGCAACACCAACAGTGCACTCATTTACAAGGGCGACTTAAAAAAAAAATCCTCCCCATTCCTAAACTTTATTCGTTCAAGCGATATATTTATCACTACAAAAATACCTTTATGTATAGGTATATTTGCTCATGACGAAACAAAAAAAAATTATAGGTATGAGTAGGCGCACAACCAAAACGGGCTTCGTTATCAACATTCCCTCTCCGAATATCAGGGTCATGTGGTCTGCAAACGTTATTTATCAATCAAAAGCTTATCGAAAACGTATTCGTTGTCCCCAAGGAAAACACAGACTGACGTGTATTTAACATGTTCATTTTTATAATTTAATATTCATAAAAATAAAGGAATAGATAGTATATTTAAGGTATGGTATTTACATAGTATATTTACCAAGACTAATTTATAACATTCATTTTAAAAACCTATGCACGCACAATACATACATTTTGCATTGAAACTCTACCATCTTATTTTGGTAGTTTATTTAAAAAGTCCCACAATCATATTTATAAGACAAAGTTTTGTTAATTACATAATATAATGTTCAAATCATTAACTACTGAATGAAATAAAATCATTTTACCACTACCGCGTACCGTATAAATGTTCGTAACCGAGCATCAGATGTTACAAGTTAAATATCATTTTTCGCACCTGTCTGATGTACAGTGGTATCGATTGGCCGGAACGAGAGCTATAATTCAGTAGTGACCTGACCTAGGTCATCGTGCCAGTGTTAGCTGAAGTCCTTACAGTCAGCTGACCCAGTTTTCAGGCGGCGCGGTTGCTGCATAAAAGCTTGCCAACATACTTTCCCCTTAATAACAAACATGCCCTGGAATAAAATCACGTTTTTACACACCAACGACAAAGTGGCCGTATTAATTGCAACATATATTTACTTTAGGTATAGACGAAATAAATGTAATAATTAGGCATAAATTTGCTAAATGGGATTTCAATAAGGGACTGAAATAATATGCGAACTTTGAGTCAAGCGAGAAAATCAATTATTTATTCAATAGGTTTGATTCAATATGCTGCTCTTTATTCTCGCTAAGTAAGATTATCGATTGGTAAATCATAATAAATATTTGCAGGAACTCAGAAACAATATGATACTGTGGCAAAGTAAAAATGATGTTGCAAAAAGTAACGGTTTCAGTGTAACCTATGTACAAGCGGATTACATTTCACACAAAAGCCCCTTTTCTTAAGTTTGGATGTTTCGAGTGTCCAATGAATAAGCAGATTTTGCCGTAACGGCTCGCAGCGAACGGTCGACGGTAACTGTTAAAACTACGAGAGTGGTAAAAGCTGCGAACAAAAAGAAATCCTTCGGCTTTCTAACTGAGATGAGGCGGCGAGTGTGCACATCTTAGACATTAATTGCCTAAGAACGTCACATACTCCATGGCTTTGTTACTTTTACAAACATGCAAATCAATATATTTAACATCTTACTATGCTCATACGTATAAGACACAATATATGTCATATTAAGCAAGCGATTCTGAACAACTTTATCAATAAGTGGTTATTTTCTTTAGATGATTATACATAATAGCTTTATAAATTTAATTAACAGCGCCTATAAACCAGTTTAAACTCAGTAAAGAGCAAGGCTCATTTTAGGGCTCATCAATGCATAAGGAATGACTAGGATTTTTCTCATTATTATTATTATTTGTTAGACGACGTTTCCTTTTACGAGCCGGCATCAAAACTTCAATCGATCGAATCGAAATCAACTCGGTTCAATGCTAATATTTGTAGAATCAGAAAAACATCAGTTATTAAGAAAGTCACGTGGTCGCAGAGTAACCAACCAACAGATGTATTGATAGTCGAAATAATTTAGCACAATGATTACACGTTCCCATACATATAGAACTAAACCAAGCAGCAGTGTGTAGTCACTGTTTTGTTCCAGTTTGAAGAGCATTGTAACCAGTGTAACTACTGGACATAATGAGACTTAACATCTCACGTCTCAGGATGGCGAGCGCAGTGGCATACCAAAAAATACTTTGTAATTCAAGGTGTTGGATGGTGTTTCTACTGTTTATGGGCGGTCGTATCACTTACCATCAGGCGAACGGCAAGCTCGTCTCGTCAATAACACGTCGACAAAGCAATAAAAAAATAAAAAAACTTAAATCAATTCAATTGCTATATACTTACAGCTTGCATAACTGGTCTTATAAACAAATGATCACAGCTAGGTTTACAAACATAATTGCTAAGAATTTCATTACATTTTCAAAATTAAAAGTTAATATCATTAATACAAAGTGAAATATGTACACACAAGACATGATTATATTGCCTACATGAGACATCAGAAGTGTATGTCGCTCAACGTCTTCATTGTTAAAGAAACAAAGGCAAGTATACACTATCGTTACAGAGGTATGCAAATACACTACAAAAATTACCGCGTATACATTATCCTTAAGGCCGGTCGGGATAGCCTATCGTGTTTCATTAGTCTATTCAAAGTCGATTGCATCCTGTAGTATTCTCTACCATTTTGACTAGACTTATAGTAGAACAATGTTTATGTGTGATCTTGTCATTGAACTGATATTTTAGGTACATTCAATAACATTTAACTAAGATTTATTTGTCAAATTTATACGATATCATGTAATCATAAACTTTATTAAAATTCGAAAAGTTTTTTTTCATACGTTTTTTTTTCACCTTTTTTGTTCCCTTAAGTATTTCCTTTAAATAACCCACATTTAATGAAGCAGGTTATTCAAGTAAAAATATATTCACTTTAAATTCATATTTTTTCATAAGAACCTGTGTGATAGAGCAATTTCACGCATTTTAACACGCAAGATCAGTCATGCTTTTTTAAATTGCATCGTCTTTAAAGACACGTGGGTTCCTTAAAAGGATTAATTTATTTATTAAATTGGTATAAAAATTGTAGTTATGTTAAAAGAAATTAAAAATGAATAACAAAGTTCACCTGGCAAGACGCAGCACCTTCAAAGCAGAAATAGTAAGTTACATTTAAAATGTAACAATGTTATAGAATTCATTTAAGAAAATTTACATACTACAATCTATACCTATAATCACTTTGTAGTATTTCAAAAATTTATATTTTTATTACAAAAATAACATTATTCAAATATTATTTTTATTATATCAAACTAAAATACAGAAATATAGGTTAATCTTATTTCAGGGCATCAAAGCAATATCTTAAATTCAATGTAAGTTTTGTTAATCTTAAAACGTCGTTTTAAGTATTTCGTGAGAAGTTACTAGAAAGTGACTCATAAGTTAGTCATATAGCAAGAAGGATGCATATTAAAACTTAGGACATTACGTCTTATGAATGCTAAACTTATTTTATATTGTTTTTGTAATGAAATGAAGTAATATATTTGAACTTGTATAATTGTATACATTATTTAGATTCCGTCAATATTAATTATACCACCAAGTCGGAAAGCAGTTCTGATCAGGAAAGAACAGATATAAGCTTAATAATATTATGTTATGGAATATAATGCATACTAATATTATAAATGCGAAAGAAACTCTTTTTGGGTGTCTGTCTGTAACGCTTTCACTGGTAGACTATTGGACCAATTTTTATGAAATTCAGTACGAAGTAATATTCAACTGCAACAAAGTATACAAGCTAATGTTTATTCTGTAAAAGTACATAGTGTGACTTTTACCCTGGTATAAGTCTAAAACGCGTACGGAGCCGCGAGCAACAGTTAGAATGTACTTTGAAGCCAAAAATTATTATTTACAAATAATTAAATACTTAAATTCAATTTTTATGTTAGGAATCCCTGCTCTATTTTGCTTGTGATTAATTTCTCGTCATAGTTTTTAATTGGATATTTGTATCAAAATTCTTATATTTAAGAATGTGTACCTACTTATTACGAAAAAGTGTAGCCATATTTTATAAAAAAAAGATTTATAACCTTACGGTATTAAATGTGACTACATCCACTTAAACGAGTATTATATAGATACATCTTTTAAAAGTACTAAAAATACTAGTGGTTTTATTTGAATACTAAATGGATAAAAAGTTTAAAATTCAATCTGTTTTATTTATATAAAATAAATAAATTTATAGGTCACCCCATTCGCATCTTATAAAAATATCTAATAACCTATTACATCGACGAAAAAACCGAATTAACGTAACCAAAAGTAAAAAATTATCAGTTACAAATTACAATAACCACGAGGAGTGAATAAAAAGATTCTTAACGGATTCGAAAAGTACCATCAAATAGGCACGTTAATACAACTGGTGTCCTAGATATCGGTTGCAATTCTTACTTTTCCCGCTGATACGGCACATTTTTAATCTATTTTTCGTCGACGCTGAGTTCGATTTTTAAACAGCTAACGATACAACGGTTCTTGTAATTTTGTGTTGCAATTCGGCACGGCGTTATTAAAATTCGGGCCCTTAAAATGTGGATGCAAGTAGGTGGTAGGTATAAGGGCCCTTCCTGTTAGAATCAGTTCATCTAACGGTTCAAGCTTCGGTTCAATGACTCGATTCGGACGCTCAATTTTCGCTGTGTACTGTTAGATATCTGGTGGCAATAACACACTGTGCTCTGAAGAGACCGAATGTCTCGGGGCGATGCTGCGGTCCACATGCGTCGCGAACCTCAATATCCTTTTTATTCTTCATCCACTTTCTAGTCGCGTTGTCTATTCCAGACAGTAGCGTTGTAGATTTTTTGCTAGAGACGTGAGATTCGTTGCACCAGATATGATTCGGTTTGTGTATTCAGGACACGTAGAGGTGTCCAGTCAATTTCTTTAATGTTGTCGTTTCATCACCACTTATTCATTACTTTTAAAAACTCCTAAATATCGATATACACAAATTTAGTTGGTAGTTGCAACATATTTTTTTGAATAGTTCAAACTTCCTGTTCTCTACAAACTTATTTTTATTAGTAATGGTGGAGCTAGCAACTATAAATAAGATGCGGTTTTAAGTCTGCATTGCAGTATGTATACGTTTTCCTGTTAGAGGCAAGCATAAAAGGACTAAAGTCCTAATGATGTCATGGAAGGTTGCGATGATCTCGGAAACTTTAATTGGTTCTAGATTCTAGGTAAAAAAATCGTGCAAAACTTGAATTTAAATAACCCCAAACATTGCCATTTTTTACACAGTTTAAATATGTGTAACACGTGTCTTTTGTTTTTGTTGTTATTGAAGATACAGGCTATGAAGGTTAGAACGTCAAGTAAGAATCCCGTATTTTATTATAACAAAAATGACTATGGCACAAATAGAAGTAACGTAAACCAAACACTAAAAACCAGGAAACAGTATACTTTAAATCGGTAAAATAATTTTCTTCAACATTACTATAAAGAAATTCGATTAAACATCACAAATTAAGAACACCGCATTGAAATCGATCTATTAATTCACCAGTTACGACGCCACAGACAGACATACAAACAGAGGGGTTAAACATACAATATCTTTAATTTTACTTTGATGGTAAATAATATATATTTGCCAGATAATGATGGATCATACGTACATGTAAGTGCTTATTAGTTTTATTCATTTATTAAAAATAAAAATAACTTGCCAATTACGTTTATCTGTACACTTTGCATTTACTCAATATACCAAAGATACAGTGGTTACATTTCTACCTACGTCTTCATGGGTACATTCTTTAACCTATTTTATTTATCTGTAACTCATTTTAATGTAACATGGTTACTGTTCGGGGTAGTTAGCGGTGGCGAAATCATTAAGAGTACCATCAATTCACAAGTACGTCTTGACGTCAGTTTGTTGCTATGTGTGTCAGCGCTGTAAGTGGAGGGAGCGGCTCGATTCCTGCCTCGCCAACTCCCAGTTCCAAGAAGGGCTAGTGGGTGAGAGTGCGACCATTTCAAATTGAACCTTGTAACGTCTAGAGTCTAGACCGAAGAAAACGATAATGTGATTTGAACACATTCGTAACACCAATTTAAGCTTTACTCAAAATACATGAATATTTATTCGGTTAGTAAAAAAACAAGTATATTTTTAATGTTAGTAATATGTATTAATAATGGTTTTATAAACTTATAAGATATAATATACGAACAAATGATTAAGTCAGTACGTGTTTCTATTAATTACGCATCGGTATTTACATTAATTGCAAAACCTGGAACAATTAATCATTAAAATTGTTGTTTATTGACTTCTAACGATTACGAACAATGAGTAATTTAAGGACTATTTAAACCACATTAACATTAAACCATGTGATTTTACAAACGACTTTAAAGAATTTATTGCCCAATCTTATCGATGGTAAATAAAAATCCGACATTATCTCAATATGTCATGTCTCCTCACATTTTATCAGGTCGCATTGGCACAATCAGGGACACCTGTCGATGCGTTCGCTTGTCTGCGTGCTTATTCATTCGACATCGAAGTTCATGTTCGATTTGCTATCATTTCACGCCGTTTTTTCACAACGCGGGTGAGCGAGACGGCAGATGTGTGAATTGTGTGGGCTATCTCAGAATAGGTTGGTTTCGAGAGCCTCAACACAGCAGCCGTTAGTAAGCCAGGTCCCGTTACCATGCGACTCATCACTAATTCCATCCCACAAAAGCTCAAGTTTTGGCAGTGAATCAATTAACCCTAAGCATTCACCGTCGCGGTACTACTTTTTATTTTTTTCGGTCTTTGCTTAAATGCATTACTTGTAGTGCGTATTTTAAGGCGCTTTTCAACGTTTTTTTTTCAAATCTAAAGTAAATAGTCTGTCTACAATTCTAAAATAAGTTTTGGGGGAAAACCTCTACATTAAGTGATTTACAAAAACTAAACAAAATAAGTGTGTAACTTTTTTTTTTAAACCAAAACGTGGACTTCGGAGAAGATAATAACAATGAAATGCTTAACTCTGCTATGTTCATCATGTCCAATCCTTTTATTTTAACCAAGCATTACTTGTCTATAAAGTTAACTTCATTTGATAGATCCCTTTATTTAATGTGTTATGATTTTTATTGTAGAAATTATTTCATTTCGCCGTAGTAAATTGTCGCATGGTTGACTTCAAAGTATTTTAAACCGGAACAAAACATTGTAGTTTGATGCTTGGCGTTTAGAAATAGACAATGAGGTAATATGTAGTTCTAACACATATCGATTATCACATTCCTAACGTTTATAACCAACTAGTCTAACTTAGGGAAACTGCTATATTTCAAGAGTGGTCATGTGTTGTGGGGCTCTATTTACACCTTATAAATTAATTAATAAATGTAGTATATTAGCACCTTGTTCATATCTTATTCAGATATTACCGATTTTCTAATATAATTATCTGGTTTGGAATCCAACTTTTCAAGACTGGCAGTATTCCCACTATGTGGTATACATCTTTATGTTCCTCTTATCTTGTTGCCACCACAATTGGAATTGCTATTGAGTTTTCGCCCACATAAGATTCCTGTTCCAATTTATTTTAGAAGAATTGAAAGCCTTATATTTTTGTAAAAGCTTTTATTCTGAGATTGGTACCTGTAAGGGATGAGGAGAAGTTAGTTAGTCAGTTGTAAGTCTACCTACCCTTTCGGGAATGTGGCTGCAATATTATATAAAGAAAATAAATATTTAATTTTCATAGAGACCACGTGAAGTGATGCTGTTTATTTATTTCTAAATGTATTTTGTAGGATACAACCAAAAACAAGCACAAAGGTGGTCTTTCATTATTTTCTGACGTTTATACAAAATATTTAACAAAGAAGAACTGCGCAGCGCAATCACATACCTAATACTTGTTTCTGCTCTTGATACTATTAATTATTGCTCGCGACTTCACCCGCGTAAAAGAGTTTTTCCGGAATCGAAAGTCCTGCTGCTATATAATTATCCGGAATAAAGGGTAGCCTATTTTTCCTAGGATCGCAAACTGTCTTTATACCAAATTTATCTCAATACGTTTAGTAGTTTTTGAATTTATCGCGTTATCAGGGACACGTGGCGAGGGACTTCATTTTAAAATATGCAAGGATAGTAGTGTTCACTTTGCGTAGCTTCAATAAAATTTATTGTCTTTACGATTCAGATTAAAAACAATCCATTTTAAAAAACAAAATTGAGGTTTGATGATACGTGACTGTTTACATCTCAGGTTTACATCAAATATGCATTATCTCTACTTGAAAAAATATCGCTAAAGTTTCCATAAAAAACGATATGGATGTTGAAAAAGTAAGTGTTGCTCGTGGCTTCACTCGCCTGAAAAATGTTTCCGTAATAAGGGCCTTTATGTACTTTCGGAGTAAACAATTTTCTATATCCAGAAATATGTCTGCATCACAATATGTGCCATCCAAATTAGTTTAGAGTCCTAAGCTTATTTATAACAAGTATATTCATAATTTTAGCATTTATAATATTATAACGATACTAATATTTATAACCTATAAAGCATGGTACGGAGTGGTATGGACGGAGAGGCGCGCGCCTGCCGCCTGCCGCCCGCCGCCCGGCCGAGTGGTTGAGATTGCGTAAGTGCACGGGGCCGATTTCTAGCGCGGCTCCCACGCGACAAGGTCACTTCGGAGGACTACTCGCTCCCACTTGACGCTGATCACTCTTGATATTTACACCAACTTATAATAATATGATGTTTGGAAGATCCTTTAATGAATTAATTATTCCGTACTGTTGAGCATTCTTGTATTCTGTACAACTAAGAATGTATTAGTTACGAATAGGGACGTTGGTAGTAATTACAGTAAAGTTAAAATCGCAGTTAATCACGAGGACTAAAAGATTATTGTGTTTTTAGCTTAGTTCATATGAATAAGAACTCCTGACTGATACTGAGCAGAAAAACAAAATAACACTGCCCGATTAGGGATTCGAACTAAGAGCGGTGTCAAACCGCGCGCGCGATGTAACTGCGCCCGTGGCATTTTACGACCCAACGACCATTGACGAAAATACTTATGGTACTATACCTAAATACTTATTCAAAATCTCACAAATAAGCAAGAATCGAACTCTTGAGCTCACTTTTATCTCGCCCACTGCGCTATAGAGGTCATTTATTAGTCTCTACAATCTCATCTTACTAAAATAGTTGTTGGATATTTCTAAATCGTTTTTTTTTTTATAATATATCTGTAGATCGTTAAACGAGGTGGCAAACGGAAACAGACCAAAAACAGTGTGTCAACTCCTAAAATGATAGATGATCACTGCCACACAGGAACATACTTATATTCATTTCAGCCGGGAATCGTCCACTGCTGGACTTAGGCCTCCCCCATTAAGCACCACAGGGACCGGTTATGGGCTATCCTCATCCATCGGACTCCGGCGACCCTCACCAGATCGTCTGCCCATCTCGTGGGGGGCCTGCCTACGCTGCGTCTCCCAGTTCGTGGTCGCCAGTCCAGAACTTTTCCGCCCCAACAGCCTTTTATTAGGAAATATAAATTATTACAGAAAGTATTAGGAAATGGGACAAGAGAGAGCGAGGAATGTTGTGGTCACAAGCAATATACGAAATCTACAATATAAAATCATTTATGACACTTTTCTGTAAAAATAGCACAATCAAAAGTCGATCCATTGTTCATAACATTGGCTACAAAATTACTCTACGGATTCTAAAGGTGAAGTTTTGTATATAGCAATATTGGTAGACCCATACAGAGGATAAATATCATGTCTTTTTTTTATATTTTTTCTGTGAATCGGCGTGTTTACGGTTTTATGAGGGTAGTATTGAAAACTTACGAGAAAGAGAAAGTGTCCCACTTTATCTTGCATTTTGTATAAGAGTACGTAGAGCACCCCCTAGTTCCCTATTAGTTTGTTGTAGTGCCTGCACGCATCCATGATTCTAATGGTGTTGTGGATATTTTTGGGCGAAGAGATCACTGAAAATTGTTGTCCGCACTGGCCACTTACTTTTGTCTCGACTTATGTTACAAAAAAATAATGTAAAACTCCATTTTGTTAACTGTTGTTATGTTATAAAACTGCAATAACACGCACTAACTGTATTATTTGAATATATTCTATATTTGTTATGATGTCACTTATTATTTAAGTTTTACACATGGCAATGCAATGCGATGCAGCGCTGCGCGGGCATAGCTAGTTAACGCCGCGTTGCAAAGCAGGATTTCGGGAAATCGACGTTGAGGCAATGTTGAGGTAAGTGATAACAAAGACTCTAACTTCCGTACCCTTTATTACTGATATATTAGTAGATAAGATCATTAAACTGAAATATTAATTAACATATGCAACTCCATTTCGCTCTGAAGTGCAATTTTAGTTCAGACACTGACAAATGAAAGCCAGTATCTTAAGATCGCTGCTACTTAAAAAACAGATATCAACACCACTTCAAATGATATCTTAAGTCACAGCATATGACGGATTTTGACAGCAAACTTTTGTTCATTAAACAGCTCCGACTCACCCAACAACAGCTGCTCAAATGGCGGCTCAATTATTTTTAATGTTCAATATTTTAAGTCTCTACTTAAGATCCTACTTAAAAGTGAGATTAGTTTATACGGGCTATACGAAAATGAGATAAATCTATATTATACGGTCCTATAAAACAAAAAATCATAATCGTGACGTAAAATAATTTATTTAAAAATCATATATTCCAATCTTCCTTGTTTTTGATGTAAGAGTTTTCACTTGTCGCGTACTTCTGTCATCAGATGCTTGTTATAGACATGCATGAGAAGCGAGGAGGTTGCTTATAATTCCACACAGCGTTCGTTTGATATTTTATTACCGTCAATTCTCAGTACAAATAACATGTGACGTAACATCATGACCACACAATGCAATTTGTATGTGATAGACTCTTCAACACTCAGCTGCTCTATATTTTTCACCTTTATTACTAAAATTATGTCTGCAATACTAAGTAGATATCTACAGACTTTCTTGAGATTAGTTCCCACGAAGCCAGAAAGTTAAGACAAAGGCTGACTAGGAAGGAATTATGTAGAGATTAAACAGCGTTTAAATAAAGTCATTCAATCATCTAGTTTGTGTTAAGGTGCCAGCGACATTTTAAACTGGTTTAATTTTAAAGTCGATGTATAAAATAATACACAAAAATATTTAAAATTAAAAATTACTTTGAACGTCTGTTATAATTTCCGTTATATGTTTTTTGTGGAAATTAAACAAGTTTCAGTTTCAATCTGATTTATAAGTACGAAGTTTGCTAATGAAGATTTGAAATGCGATATTCCTTGTGAGCCACACAGATATCCATTCCATCTAATTTTCATCACGCGACGCTTATAAGCTGTTAAAATAGACACCGTTCTTCGTTTCACATTTTATAGGACTTTCACCTATTTTCTAGTGCATATAAAATACATCCATACAAATCGAAACCGTACAGAACACTGTATAAACTATACATCTGCGATTGTCTTTAAGTTTATTGTTTTACGGCTGTTTTATGATTCAACGTGCTGATCAAAGGGCTAAATCATAACTCGCAGTCGAGTGAGACTTAAATGATATGTTAGACACATGTATGTACCTACCTCGCATGACACAGTAGGTGTAGGTAGGTACCGAGTAAATAGAGATAATCTTTGCAACCACCATCGACGCGGGACCTTGAGAGGCGACGCCTACATAACTCATTTATTATGAGCCTGCCAGCAAAACGCTATACACTTACATGACGGCTATGGTAATATGGTTGATTAGTGAATCCTTTACTAAAGTTAGATGGCTATTTTATTTTTGTAAAGTTTTTATTCGTATTCTTTTTTGACTCTATCGTACAATATGAATGATAGAATGCTATATAAGTATGGCATGTGAACGTCCATGTCAATGTATTTTTTACACGAAACACTTCACAGTATATTCTAGAGTTTTATCTTAATTCCACATTGTATATGTATATATATATATATATATATATATATATATATATATATATATATATATATATATATATATATATATATATATATATATATATATAGATAGTAGATATCTACTTAGTATTGATGTGATGTGAGCAATAGTATTAATTGTATACATAAATAGGATAGCAGTCAGAAAACTAGTATAAAACGTCTTTTTATATTATATCTATAGATAGAGTCCAATACTTTTTAATTTGAAGATTATTGAAAATTTGGAACTGTCTAGCCTAATTAGTATTTGATTAGTTTATACCGGATAGAAAGAATAAAATGTAAGACAACTTGCCAGCTTTATTATTTTTAAATTAAATATTTGTAACCTTTACAATACTGATTGAACAAAAATTTTGAAAAATGGTTACAGAAAAAGAGCCACAGTTGGTGTCGTTGCTTTCATGCAAAATAAGTAGGTACTTCACTGTGACCTGTTCAAAGAATTTTTCATAATTAGGTCAGTAAATTATGTGTATCGCCCTGTTTACTTGTCGCCATACAATATCAAATCCAAACACCAGCTAGGTATATGTGAGTTTAGTTATTTATTTAACTTAAAAATTCACAATACATGTTTAAACAGATATTTTAAATTTGCATGATGGAAAATGTATAAAGCACAAAAACTTAATAAATAATAAAATGTTATCAGTACCTACTTGTGAAATCAGTAATTTTAATGACGTATTCTTAATTGCCGTAATTATAAACTATCTTTGTACATAGCAATTAGGAATGACTTATTATTAGGCTTGCACCAAATTCGATTTAAATTAGATAGTATTTTGTAGATTATTCAATTCTAACTAATTATAATTGATGTGAGGATAATATTATTATAATATTTAACGCATAAAAACTTTTTAGTGACAAAATGACATTAAAATCGTTTACAGATCATATTATGCATAACATGCTACATGCAAAAAAAACCGAATTGAAAACCACCTCTTTTCGGAAATCGGGAAAACTATAAACATATTATATTTACAGTTCCCTATTATATTAACTTCTCAAGATATGTTGTACTGAGTTATCTATGAATATGAAATTAACGTTACAAAATTAAAAACCAACTTAGCGGTATTTTATGCGTTGCCTGAACGGTCAAATAAATTTGAATGAATGGACTACAAAAAGATTTAAAAATCTTCGTTGTAATGTTATTTTTTCCTTGTATTAAGTAGTTATATCATGATGTTACGTGTATTTGCACCGTTTTACGGAAGTCTGATAACTAACTAAAGGTATTTATAAATTGGCGTCTTCAAACACATTTAATTATTTTTGTAACTTAAAAAATGCACAAAAAGGATTTATTTTATACGTTGTCGAAAGTAAATTAGCGCAATGTTGTATAGGTACTTGATATTCAGTGAAAATGATCTGCTACGGCCAGTTGGGATTAGGTTTTACCTCTATTATATGCGAGTGCTACGAACGCTACAGCCACTCATATCTTTTGTAAATGTCTAAATTATTATGATTAAACTATTTACAAAGGAGTTATTTTTACGAGTGTCTGAGTTGTTTGTTGTCTGTATTTTTTGTCGGTTTTATTTAACTTGGTTGTCAATTTTGTCTTGCATACTTTTGATTTTATCACTCGTGTTCATTGTTTATGCGTGAGTAATGATAAAATACTCAAGAACATTTAAGAAAAATCATACCTGTAATATATTTTGAAATGTAAAATAATTATTACTTGTCTATAATATTAAAAAAATACCACACTATATGAGAACAAGGAGAGGCCCAACTATCAAGTGATCTGTTGGTATATGTTACATACATCATTTATATGTATAAGTATATCTATTTTATGAAGTTTGATAGACAGACAGTGTAAGAAGTAAGACTTGTTAAATTTGTGATAAAGGAAATTATGTAAATGCAGTATCTACATCATAGCGCTTTGTCAGTATTAGTCTACTGAATTCTAGTCAAGTAGATTTTTCCAACATCCAACTCATATCAAAAAAACATCTTATATACTCAAGTAAATATCTGCGTGATAATAATTATATACCTACTTGTGCCTTAGTCAGGGACACTAGTTTTTGATAGGCGCGCGGCATAGTGCAACGAGCGCACACGTGAGAATGGTGTGGTAGAACGGCACACACATATAAATTTCCCATATATTAGAGCGGGACAATCGATGTGAAATCAGGGTGGTTCCACATGGGTTCAACGACCCACCGCGACACGCGTATCGGTGATTTTTATAATTTGGATTTTGGAACAAAATTTCCTTCTAATGCCCGGAAGATTTCATCTTTCGAATAATGTAAACACACATAATATGCTTTTAGATTAAACAAGTTTATAATCTATATATATCTACTTTAAGTTGCATATAAATTGCATATATTATTGCGTAACTTTATCGTTTATCTATAGAATTTTAATTATTTTAAAGTTGAATCTCCTTTTTTCAATTATCTTCTCAAAGTTCATTAGCATATACGTAACCACATATAATTTAATGTTACGTGTAAAAACAGATATTGCATAATGTATTGATGGTAATAATTGTTTGAGTCTGCCAGATAACAAAGATAGTATAGTACCTTTTGATTGACTTACGAGGAGAACAGTAAAAGGGCCTGTATTCCTTGTGACAATTTAGATTTTTCGTAGAATTTTTGCAATAAGCAATTAACCTGAAATATATTCATACAATAAATTAATAAATTTATCATAAAAACTTATTAGCGATTGCACATTTCGAACATTCCTCCGTATTTATCATAGAGAACTACCGCCCAGTTAGTTAATAAATTGCGACAAGTCTCCTATTTTGGACTTGATAAAAAACGATTCCATTTTGCGTCATCGATGTCTGTTTTCATTGTTTAATATTTTGTATTGCATAGAATTGTCTTTTGTATTTTCCTTTGTGTTGACAACTCTAGGTACTTACCAATATTTGACGCACAGATGTAGATATTTAAAAAGCAATTCGTAAGGTTTCTTTTTTTAATTTATTAAACTTATAGAATTTTATATTAAGCTTTTGAGGTAAAATGTAAGGAAGTGAGACTGTCAAGGAACTTATTATTTAAATGAGTTGCATAACGATTACTGTCACAGTTTGGGCGACGCCGCACCGACATACAGATCGCTTCGTTGCCATTGTATGATAATTTTGACCTTCACTTTGTAAGTGTGTTTATCACCCCCAAATATTTGTACAGATATATCTGGTATCTACTAATCTCGCATATTTTTTTTATTTAATAAAAAACATGGATAGGTAAGTATATAAATTAGGTTACAAAAAAATCCATAATGTAAGAAAATTAAAATTGATTTTATGAGGAATGTCCAAGAAAGCGGTGAGTAATTCCTACTTCATTCCAGTGGAATTCAAGTTGTCACTAAACATTAGCTAACTGTCCCTTCGAGTCCGTGAAGGGTAGTGACCGCAAGGAAAGCAACGCAGCGCGGACGCAGCCGAGCATTGCGCAAGCCTCCAACTTCCACGTGTATTCACTTAGTACCATCGCAGGTGATCCGAGGGCATCCGGTGCTGCTGCGTTCAAATTATTTTATTTGCTTTCTAAGCGTGCTCGATTGGCTTTATACTAAATCGCCAAGTAAGCACCAACGACACTAACCAACTTTTATGTCACAAGTGACAATGTTGTGGATAAGTTTTATGTGAATTTTGTTATGAAAATAAAATTAGCAACGATTTATGATCCGTATGAGTTATGCTTAAACACCTTTCTCTACTTGACGGTACATCGGCCCGTCTCGCTTTGGTCCGCATTTTGGGAGGCGCCTTGCGCAAACGCGTCCCACACGCGTGCATCCGAAAGGCGCACTCATCATTCTTTGCACCGTTAGTTTTTCTACTTCTCAGCGTGTGTATAACGCCGGTCATATCATAAAAGTAGGAATGTTTAATTAGAGAAAGGGCTTCACGGCGCTCGACGCTTGAGATGTACTGCTGGAGGGAGCGATAGCATACTTTGGAGTTTATGCTGTAACCTAGTGATTGTGATTGCATCTAGAAGATTTTAATAGGGGTGACGTCAAAACATCGCATAGCCCCCCGGAGAGTTGCCCTCGTGAGACAGTAGCGTCATTGCGAGCAAATCGGCTGCGCGGGCGGTGATCGAGAGGCCCCGGCGGGTGCGCAGCCGCCGCGCCCTCTGTGCGTCGAGCCGCCGAGCGCGCGTCCCTCGCCCCCTCGCGCCCCACATCCTCGCCCTCGCCCCTCGGCGCGTCGAGCCCCACGCGCTCGCGGGAAAATTACTATAGTTGATGACACCAGCGTGACATGTGACGATCGAGAAAATGATTGCTTCATGTACCAGCCGTCACACGCGGTGCATTTGGTTTAAATAAGACATGAGTTGTTAAGTAGCGCCTTATTTCAATTTGTAGTTTCGAGAAAAAAATATATAACGACAGAATTGCATAGATTCTTCTAATACGTTAAAATTTATTCGCATTATACTGATAGATACAGCCAAGAAAGGCATTTTTTTAAAGAAACTTACTGCTGGTTCACCTTGGCCTCCGTATATAGTAGCAATAAATACTTATCGTGCATTGACTACCGACACCAAATACTTTACAGGAAAATATCCTGAAACAAAATACTAACGGTTAAACATATTAACATTTAATAATTTTTGATAGACGTTAATCCTCAAAGTAAAAAAAAGTACGTAAACTAGTTTTTCTATATACTATCTATTTATATTTAAATTATAAATAGATGATACTTATAATATAAAAAGTAGGTAGGTACATGCTAGCTCGTGGAGATAGTTTTTATTATGGATTGATCATTAAGGAAACTGAGATTTAATAATAATTAAATCCTTTTTACTATGGTACCAAAATATAGGTAAACACATAAATATTTTGTATACTGCATATGTACCTTAACGGAACAAGTTTTCAGAAATATAAAGCTACACCGCCGTGTTTAATGTATAATTACAAGATTTTACGCTATTGTCCTACATACGGACTTGGGGAAAACAACAGAGTTGAGCCCAATATGTGTTTATATTTGAAATTGAGACCTATTCAATAATAGAATTTTCAGGTAACTTAATGTCATTCCATCAGTAACGGCAAAAAGTATGTTACGAAGGTAGGTAATAAATATTCTTCATATACGGATGAGAAAATATTCAATATGGATTATTGTATCTGAATAAGATACACGTGGTGAAAAGTACACCATCGTTGCTCATTCTGGAAAGTCACACACCGAAATTAGCCGGTGTACGGGAACTAGGGCCTCTTTGTATCAGTTTTCACAAAAAAAAAAAAAATATTTTGCGATCAACTTGTTTAACTACTATACAATGATTAATACGTTTTACTCTTGAGGAAAATACAACAAATAAAAATTTTATTTATCACACAACACATTTAGAGAAAAATTAGGATGACAACATATTCCGTGACTGAGGCTTATTGTAACACCTAATAGGGTAAGTAATAACAATTAAAATAAAGCTTTTAAAGTGATACTTTTGAAAAAAAAATGATTTTAATTTGTACTCAATGCCAAACTTTTTATGATAAAATAAACCCAGAAATACTTATACAAAATAAAAATGATAATTATAAGCTTCAGCTCTTTTATGTTCTACTTCGTTATTCAATCTCTCTCAACTCTATTCAATCTCTCAAGTGGTGTCATGTTTAGACAAACTCCAAGATTCTGTGCCAACTAATCCGATAGCATGATTTTTTAAATTCGTCGACAGAACTAATAAATCACGGGCATCATAATAAAAACTTTTAATGAACGTTAAAGATATATTTTAATAACAATAAGATACATAAAATTCAATATTAATCTACTAATAACAGTTACCAGAATTTTGCGAAGGCATAATTTTACATTTGCTACACAAAATGAGATATCTATTCACTATGCCGTCTGGCGGGTTACTTGTTATGACCACTAGTTTTAAAATAGGAATGAGTAATATAAAAGTTATATAGTAGAGATAGAGTAGAGTTCGCGGAAAAAGGTCGTGTTACTGCTTACCCCTGTGGCCAACATGCCCCTTGTTCCTCTACTTTCATGGCATTACTAAGGCCAGACAAGGTTTGGCCTTAAAATTGAATAATTTTTTCTCTTTCGTTAAGTCTCTTTCCTGCATTACATTTCTTGTATCGATATATGTACCTATATTAAATTAATAACCCTTTAAATAGGTACAGATTGCAATAAAAATGCCACTACGATTGTTGATTCCATAAATCTCATTGTTGTTCATTCCCGTCGAAACTCGTGCGCCGAAAATGTATGGAACGAATGCTCAGGGCCCTTTACTTGGGGTAGAGTCTTAATGAATATTACTGTACTACACAAGTACATAAAATAGTCCAAAAAAAGAACCCATTACGTTTACACACTATATATATAATTTAGTGCTTTTGACTTTTACAGCCGGTAGGATTTAAGCCTCTCATGTAGATGAGAGTATGCTTATTCCAGCATCGCATAAAATAAAAGGTATCGTCACATAAAAGTACAAAACATAGTGGCGAACTGGCAAATATTAAAATAGCTGTATGCAGGACGAGGGGCAGGCCTGTCGTGCAGTAATCAGAAGGTCACGTTGGGTGTACAATGTACGTCTGAACCATTCCATCGGCCTTATGGAGCGCGCTGCGCGCGCAATCACAGATATCTGCGAAGATTAATGAAACACCTCAAACAAATGCTTCTCGTTAGTTACATACTTGTTTTTATTTATAACAACGCGATATAGCTTTTTATTTTGATGTTTTTCGTTCTGATATTCTGAATTTTGTTCTATTTTTTCACAGCTTTAAAGTGATTAATTTTGTATTATTTCAAAAAATGTTTTGATGGAGCGGAAATTTCACTTCAATTGATCTTCCTTTGATATTCTTACCTAATTCTTATCCTTAAGAACCATGATTCGTTTGATATTGGAGGTGTTTATAAGCGATCGCTATATTACTATCAGGTCCCACTTGCACGTTTTTTGGCATCAAATTTCCGAAAAAAAAATCCACGACACGCAATGATGATATTGATATGGTTTCTTTGTGTCTACCTTTGTTTGTTTCTTTTTATTTATCACTTTATGATTACAGTAGCTAAATCTGTAAGTCGTGTATCAGCCAGCCGCCAATGTGTGCTTAGTACCTAAAGGCTTGCCGGCATAATTCTGGCGACTTTCGGGGGATGTGACGTCTCTTACAACAAGATATATTTGAACTGCCTACATTATATGAAAGGAAAAAAAATGAAAATAAACGTAAAGATGCCTTGTAAGTAAAATAAAATAACTAATAATTTTTTATACGTGTCTTAACATGAAAAAATAATAATGTTTGTTACACCACAATGACTAAATACATCCAACAAATCTAACCACTAAATAAAATTCCCGCAAAAACCATATCAAAATGTTTACTTTTTAAAGGTATCTTTGTTTAATGCTTTGAAATATAATTATTTTGTCACCAAAAGTAACTATTGATCATGCGATGCATAGAACAGTAAATAATTACATCTTACGTATAGAATTCCCAACTTTAGAAGGCTAAGCATAATTTATCTATACATATTATAAAACAAAGTTCCCAAAAGCTGTCTTCTGTCTGTCTGTCTGTATGTGATCGAATTTCTCAAAATCTACGGAACGGATTTTTGTACGGTTTTACTAAAAGATAGCGCAATTCTTCAGAAAGGTTTAGGTGAATAGTACATTACGGTTTTGTGTTTTTTGACTGAAATATAACGATTACTGTTGGTCCCCCTCCGCATCTGTCTGCCTGTCTGGAGGCGATAATCTTAAAATCTACTCAAAGGATTTCGATGAAATTTGGTATGGAGATGGAGACCCTGGTAAGAAAATAAGATTTTTATCCCTGGACAATATATATCGGCACTTTTATCACGGAAAACCCTTGCACGCGGGCGAAGCCGGCAGCTAAAAGTTGTTATTGAATAAACAAAAAACATGGAAAATATTTTAAAATAAGTTGATATTGCCAACTTTTTTTTTATCGGTGACCAAACTTATCTAAAAACAGTGAGATATGAAAATGAACAACTACAATTTTTAGTGCGTAAATATAAAAAAGAAAATAAAAACAAAATCAAATCTGCCCAATCTTCCGAAAATTCTATTTGTAGAGACATTAGAGACACTGACAGGGATGAAAAACATAATATTATTTAAATGGTCTAAGAGACGAAATGATAAACATTAGCCCAGACCATTCAAAAACTATCTCGTGGACTGATTTAGCTCTCGTGATTTTTAAGCAGTAGAGATCGCTTGGTAATGTGCCCCATTAGTGTGCCGGTATATTTTTGCATTGCAAAAACAAATATTAACAATAATTTTTGATAAGAAGCCATAGAAAATACCAATAATTAATGGTCATTTAGTTTACTTCGATTAATAAGAAAAATCATATTCTGGAACAGTAATGTGACCGATGAATCACCCTTTCATTGATAAAGTCGGACACAAATTCTCTGAATGTTATTCGTCATGGAGGCTGATTTTCCGTAATCCTGCCCTTCTTTTAGTACATGACCTAATGATATTGCGTCCTTTTAGCTACATTCTGCTACTTTATATATTAAAACAACAAAAAGAGAAATAGCGGTAGAGTATGAATGAAAGTGTCGACGGAACATACAGTTCAAGCGGGCAGGCCGGAACTGAGCTATGCGGTGGGGTATATTTGATTGTGATGCAAATTCCCTATTTCCGGCGAGGGGAGCTCAGCAACAGGTGGGGGTCGGACTCCACTATCTCTGCTCATCCACGAACATTCAGGACGTGGTTTATTGCAGTGAAAATAGATAGTTCAATGTAGTCGAGTATCTATGGATTAGAATTGTATGGATTTTTTTTTTACTATAAAAGTATCAACGAATACACTGGACAAAGTGTGGTGCTCTACAAAATCAGCATGATGCGCATTAGCATTAACGTTTCTGGACGATGCACAACGTCACTCGACGTAATTGCAAATTACTATGAACATAACGCGCACTCCTGAGCAAAGTTGCAAACTTGTTGTGCATAAATTATTGCTTAGTGAATATGGAGCTTTACATACAGTTTTGATAACATTATATTCCGGGGGATTGTCGAAGATTATCAGCATATTGACTTCTGAACTTTATTCACTACTGTTATCATTAAAAACACCCAGTAGGATCAGGGTTAGAAAGCAAATTAAGTTCTGATTTAAAAACTAATATTCTTTTGCATGTTGTGAACTTTCTGTTCAAGTATTCTAAGTTGCTATTACGAAAATAAAATCCAATTTTCGAACTCTTTTCACTTCATTTTTTACCGCACGTTGCAATACTAAAACTCTCCAAATACAAAATGCAGTTAAATAACACTGAACAAAATGAACAAAGGTTATATACTGCTTCGTTTTTAAATGTTAAAATAATATTCTTAATTACAAGGCTCATCCTCATCGCAGTGAAAGCAACTAACAGATTTAATGTTGCTCATAATTACACGTATTTTTTCGATGTATTTATGAATGCCGTTAAAATATGAATAGATTAAGTCTACGACATCATTCTTAACCGTACAGCTAATTGTCTAGTAAAAAACAGTTAAACAAAACGTAGATTAAAAGTAAAGGTTTTATAAAGCACGTGTAAGCAAACATACCAAATTATTCTATTAGTGTTTTTGCAATATTCGTCAATTTACCGTCCGTCAATTTATAAAATGTCTACTATTTCTTTTGACTAGTTTGGTTAATTGTCTAACAATATAAGTGATTATTATCTATAAACTATTAAACTTCATTTCTAATTTGCTTTTTAAGTCCACTGGAATGTTTAATTGTACTTATTTTCGTAGTAGTATTCCTTTAGGTTCTATTAATTCTTTCAACTGATGAAAACAATGCAATACAACAATGTACGTAACAGTATGCAATTCTTGTTGTAAAAAAAAATACAACAAAAAAATAGCAATTCATCTTGTGCTGATAAATATTGGTGATGAGAATAGACACAAGGGTGATGGGGTACATAAAGGAAAACATAATTTGATACAAGAAAAATGTAAACAGGATATATAATGATTAAGATTTAAGTGAGAATATCTAATTTCAAGATTTAATTTGCGATCATAGAAAATAAGCTAGGCAGCTTATTATTACAGAAATATTCTTTCTAGACGACCCTTTCTTAGGCGAGAAAGGGTCGACTAAAAAAAATACTTCTGCGAGATTAAAAGTACCTACGACACCTAGGTACATTATCTTCTTTGTCTGGAGCGCACCCTACTTTGTATAATAAACAATAGCCTGCTCTCTGCATTTTGTGTTCCGCGTTTAATGCTGAGCTCTTTTCGATACGGAGGGGTTGAATCAGATTTGTATAAAACGTTTGTGTTTCGGAATGAGGGACGTTACAGGCCGTCGCCCAAGCGTGCGCGGACGCAGGGGGCGGCCACCCCGGCGCGAGATCGTTGACCTCCCCCGGCCGTCTCCCCCGACACCGCGCCTCACTTCCCTCGCAATCACAGCCCTTTGTGAGCTTACGCCAAGGGCTACTCACTGAGGGCAAGGACTCCGCTTCTTTGTTTTGAAATACCTTCTAACTTCGAGAGGGCAGGTAACGCGACGAATGGATTCGAGTTCTTTTTTTAAATTTTCAAAGTACCTCGTGGAGGGATTATAAAATGCAGGTGAAACGTGAGTATGTCGAATTTTAAGAGTTTTGTCACGATCGTTGATATTCACTATTAAACTTCACGCACGAATTTTTGTGCCGATTTTACTGTCACTAACACGTTATACGATTGTAGTACCTACCAGTTTCTCTTTCAAGTTTTAAAGGGTTAGATGACGAAGAACATGGAATAATAAAAGATGTTGCGATATTAAAGATACCTATACGCAGCAGGCTGCAGGATTCATAACGGATTTAATATTTAAATATTTTGTATAATTAATTTACGAATATTTATAATTTTATACATTTTTATTTTTGCATAATTAACATTTAACTTAAATTGATTTCTACTTACAACTTACGATCCATAAAAAGCACCCCGTTCTATATGAATAGCCAGGCTAATATCGAAGTACGCCTCCATCACTTCCTTGTAAAGCAATAAAAAAACTGGCCGTAATAATTATATCATATTAGCATTGACCAATGCCTACATAAATAACTACAAAACAATTATGATAAACATAATATTTTAATATTCATTTGTATTGTATAATATATATAACTATTGAGTTAAATAACATTAGCAAATATTGTAAAGTAATTAAAAAAAATATTTTAATGCGTATTATGCATTAAAATATTTTTTTTAATGCATAATTTCTTTGATACACCGATATCAGCCTAAAGATCCGTCCTACAAGTATCAAGGACCTAGGTCCTTTCCAACTTTTCTTGGGGAGGAAATATTTTGTTTCTCGTATACCACGTTAGTTAATGTTTATTCAAATAGGGATTGATTTTACACGAGCAAAGCAAAGTGAGGGTGCTCTGAATGGGTACCTAATCAGCTGAACGACAGCTTTAAAGTGACAGAAACCGGGTGTGCAGCTCAATGAGCTCTCATAGCCTCTGAGGGGTAGATATCAATATCTAACATAACTTAATAATATTATATCCTGCCCAACTTAGGCTTCGTCTCTCTACTTAACAAAGGAGTTAGCCGTTAGGCTGTTCATTAGTCCTACTCCTAATTTATAGACATTACATAGCAGACTTTGTAATCATTATGAAGAACAATCAGACAGTTTTTCTCATGTCCTTAGTTATTAAAATGGAAACAATCAAACCAAGTTTAACAAATTATTCCTGTTTTTCAATTTGAAGTTAGGTTTTCGAAGTATAACAGCCTCGGTTGTAGAACCCAAAGTGCGTAGGCACTGTGGGCACATTTACTAACATATAATATAAAAAACTATCAAACAATAATAACCTCAAAAAACGAAGCATGTCAAATGTACAGGGAATGCACAAAAACTCATTTTGACTCACCCCGCCCGCATGCCGAAGCACCCCAAGTAGTGTCAAATTGAACTGAATTTATTTACTGCACTCAAAGAACAATCGTGGCGGACCCATTACGAACAATTTGAAGCATTTTGAACCTTATAATCGGTGGTAATGCAGGTTAACTTTATGGTAAATGAGCCCGGAGGTGCCAATTATTTGAATGCGTTCTGGGAGGGTGAATAATAGGGGTTGTATGTTTCCGTCATTTACTCAATCGAGGCGCAACCGTTTGAATGCAATCATCAAATTGAATAATTATCTAATTTCCTCTTTGATATTTATGCGTTTTATCATTAAGTGGGTTTTACAAGGGGATGAAAAATTTCTTATTAATTTATGTATCAGCGTTTTGATGTTATCGTATTCCGAAATACATTTTCCTGTGTATTCAGATTGTATTATTACGATTAAACATGTCATGTTTTTTTAGGTTTAACAATATTCACTTGTATTTGTAAACTAAAAAATTTTTATTTTTAATTTCGAAGGTTTGGATTTTTTTACATGTATTTTAGAAAGAAAACACATTATTTATGTATGAAATACTCATTCTGTTAAGGCATTATTTGCATATTTTACTAAATTTGTAAATCATAGGGTGTCCGGCAGAGTAGAAAGGCACTATCCTTGTATGTATTTTGATTTAACAACAACTTCTACAATAATGTAGCAACTAACGAAGGGTATTCTTATAAACAATGTGTAACAAGAATCTATTTAAAAAAAAATCCTTTTTTTAGCTATGATAGATAGTAAATATTTTCAGCGTATTTTCTTATGTTATCGTTAATGTGATATCGAAGCTGGAATACCAGGATCACATAAATCTATAATATACAATATCTCTAAAGTATTAAATCATAACAAGAATAGGACACGCATATCGAAATCAGAAACAATCACAATCCTCCCACAAATTGTAACTCGATACACGAGTGAATGTTTATCGCTATTAATATTAAAACAAACCAAACACTCCCCTCGTGGGCCGGTTTAATAACCTGTGGACTAAAGCGCCCCTCGACTATCGCGGGTGACGGGGCTCCTCCGCGTCAAGCGACAAGTGCTCGTGGTTTCCACACTTTGCGACCATGATCGTTGCTCTACTAGAAATGACTTGCACTGTTCTCTATTACATGTATGTCATTGTTGATTTCAGAACCAGGAATTTATTTTCTTTCAGAAGGGTCATTGATAAAAAAAATTGTTCTCAGTTACAGAAATAAGTTACTCGACCTAGGTATTCAGATGTGCGGCCACAATTGATCTTAGACATCGCGAACTACTGTTATTTTAAAAAGAATTTTATTTTATTTTTCTCTTTAGTAATCCAGTCTTTAA
The DNA here is from genome assembly GCF_014839805.1 of Manduca sexta. Taxonomy (NCBI): domain Eukaryota; kingdom Metazoa; phylum Arthropoda; class Insecta; order Lepidoptera; family Sphingidae; genus Manduca; species Manduca sexta. Next base: position 9,989,302 of record NC_051142.1, on the reverse strand, counting down.
TATATTGGTACTGGTTTTTATTGTATTTTAATGTTATCTTATTTTTAACAGATCGCAAACATATTTTGTTTTTGTCAAGTTGTAAATGTTAACGATACTTGTGGTACATCCAGGGAGATAGTTTTCGACAATATTGTGGCTTCCACGTCAAACGAGTCACGATATGTCACGCGACAGCACCACCGACATGGGGAGTGCGTTCATTCATAATTTTTTCGCTCTACTGCCCGCAGTAAAATGTTAGCATAGCTTCTAATCATAGTCATAAAACCACTGCCGGCTGTTTTACAAACTATCTTTCGGCTAGTTCACAAACTTTCATATTATTAATTTTTTTTAGGGGAAGAGCACGAAATAAAGTTACAAATAGTTCGAATAATAATATGCTAAATGAGATGTAAGTATTTATTTCATAATGAGGCCTGCAAATATATTTATTTAATTAAATCCACTTTAACAATGCTCCTTAAAAAAATCAACTACTTATTTTTTTAATAAACAAGTCCCGCTTTACCTATTCTATGAAACTATAAATACCATCATCGAAATAAGAATTTGTGAATTTAAAAAGGTGTATTAATATCTGCATCATGGCGTGCGCAATCAGGAGTTATAAAAACCTTTAGTGAAAAGCTCTCCCACGGGAGCATCGCGTCTCAGGGCAGGGGACGAAGCATTCCAGGGAACGGCGGGAGGTGTTCCACTTTTGTACTTTTTACCGTCGCCCAAAGGGGGATGACCGACTGTTTTTTCTCTACTTTTTACTTCTCTTGTTTTATCCGAACACTGGTCAGGCGGCGCACCGTATCATTTCGTTTGTTCTTTTTACACAATATTGATTAGGTGTTGTATCTACCCTTTCTGCTTGAACATAGAGATTAGTCTTTAATCTGATTTCTGTAGTTACGAGGTTTTGTTTATTACACAATAATTTCTTTTTAGATGTGAGGGCGAATTGCGGATTTCATGATGTCTTTTAATTATTAGCTTTAAGTACCTAAAGATTATAATTATTTTTAACCGATATAAGACTATTAAAAGTACTTAACTATTGATATACTAACGCTATTGAGTGGTATCACATTATTTGGTTAGTTTATCATCATTATAATTATTAATTATCTCGTTTAATGTCCAATCTGGTAAAAACCTAGTTTTCCCTTTGCATAAGTTAACGGTCTGTACTACATCATCATTAGCCTCTTTCAGTTCAATATTTACTGTAATACGCACGGCCTTGGTGACTTACAAATTGACCATCGAATTTAATTAGGTTACTTTTGATTTACTTACCTATTGTCTTACTTGATTTACATCACCAATTAGAATTACAGTAAACAGTTTTACAATTCATCCTTTGATTTTAATACCATACTTCAAGGATTTTTTTTCAATATTCCCGAATACCAGTTTCAAAATTGAGTTCATGAGACAATCGATGTTTAGGCCGGCACCCCAGTAATTAAGCAACGTGATGCGGGCGCTATCAGTAATACATCGATTGGGGGAGGTGGATGGAGCCTGCCACCCTCCCACCCCTGCCAGGACACGGCATAGCAGCTAGTTATCTGCGCCGATCGATAAATGCCATGGAAAACTCCCGACAAATAGAATATGTCTATTTACATGTATGTGCCAGCGGCGCTGCAATATCGACGTGCTCTTCTCTTTGTTCGACTGTAGTTTCAACTTTGAATACTGCATATTGAGTTGACATATTTTTTGGATAGTTATAAGCTACTGAATGCGTAACATTTTCAGTTCAGGTTCAGGAGGTGCTATATTATTCATACTCTATTGAAATTTCTACTAAAACATAATGACTGGTAGAATTTAATCTCTCCCTAGGGATCCTCTATGATAAATTTCAAGAATATATTTTTTGTGTCGCAACTATGCCTCGGTGGCGTAGTTGTATTGCATGTCCGGTACAATAGCGCTCTGAGGTCCTGGGTTCGAATCCCGGGTCGGGCAAAGTGATATTTGGGTTTTTCTGCTCAGTATCAGCCCGGAGTCTGGAATTTGTGCCCGATATGGCGATAGGCTCGCCCCCTATCACATCATGGGACGGAACATACTTGGCGAAAAGTGGGTGCCCTAGTTGCGCCTCTGCATACGCCTTCGGGGATAAAATGCGTGATGTTATATATGTATGTATGTATTTTTTGTGTTGACCTACGTTACGTAGTTATTTTTAAAATTTCAAGCTTCTATAGACACTCGGTTAAGCTGTACATTATTTATCAAATGTATTATTACGAAACTTGATTACCGAAATAGAACAAAAAAGTCCCCCCTTTTTCAAACAAAGTATACATATATTATCTCTATGAAATAATAGTAATTTTTGTAAAATTTTCCCATTTAGCATATAATATCGTGTGTCGTATCACTGAAATAATATTTTCCAATGCCATATATTATACAATCAGTGCTATACGGATAGCATCTGCCGCCTACTGTCTCATGAGGTGGGCGTGCGTACTGCATTGGAAGATGACCGTGATGTGTCTTATGTCCATTGTTTTGATCGCAACGATAGTCTATTATATATTATATTTGTTAAATGATTTCCTTGCAAACATTGTCATAGAAAATACGTATCTACGTATTATGAGTACTATTTGGGACCTTTCCGTAAAACTACGTACAAGGCGAGGGTGTTCGAGGGATGGAAGTCATTTTAAAGCTCGCTTTTACTAAAACATTATTTAAATTTGTTGTATGTGACTGTTTATACGAAGGTAAAGTTGTGTGTTATAAATACGATGAATTAACAATATTTAACAGAACATTCATAATAAGGATATGGCTGTGTTAGAAAGATTTTTAGCACTTAGTATAAATTAAAAATCTTTAATTTTGTATCCATGGAACATATTCGTCGCCAAGTTTTCGAAACCATCTTATATTATGGAAGAAACGCAAAGGGAATCGAGATTCTCAGGATAATTTTAGAAGCTACTAAAAAATCATCAATCTTAAAAAAAATAGAATTGTTTACCAAATGTCATGAATCCAGTTACTGAGTGTGTTCATTTGAAAGGTCGGACCGCTGCGTCAAAGAGCAAGAGGCGGCCACCTGTACGGGCCGCGGACATTCTAGCCGCGGCAATAGCCGAACTTATCGCCATGCGCTGACGCAACCCAAACAGGATCCACCTCCCAACAAAAAGTTCCACGGCCACTATTTCGAAACTCGTGCGCACCTAAATAGAGAAAGGCATCTATGTGCTTGTACATCATTTGTAGAGCCGCTAGTCGCAACCCACGGGGTACGGGGTGAATGCCCTTAAAGTCCTCCGTCCTCCTCCCGCATAGTGCTTTCCCGTTCTCGCACACTAGAGTCCCTCTTCTCTCAAGTTTGAAAAGAGGGCACGTATTCGCCCGCCACCTGTGAAAACGCTACCTAATTGACACTCTGTTTAAGTTGAAATTCGAGTGGTAGAGTTACTCTGTGTACAGTTAAGGGTGTGTGCGCACGCGCATTGCGTTTGTATTCAAATGAGGACAGTGCGTTCCGCGCCGGAGAGCACTATGATTGTACTTTTTTAGTCCGTGAGCCGTAATCAGCTACAAGGAAATGGGCATCCTTAGGGGTGGCGCAGCGCACCATGCTTCGACTATTGGGGACACGGTCTCGTTAATGCGCGACAATTAGGTGCTCTCCGAAGACAATTTGTATTAATAGTCGCTACCCAGCGTTCCTGTCGCCGCTTAGTATTCTTACATTATACGGTAAGAATAGCTTGATATACCTACGCACAATTCTGTTTTCATATTTATTACTTACCAAATTTGAATTCGATTTTTAATTTACCTACAAATTCGCAAAACGTTTTCAGGTAACTAAATCAGTTATTGCAGTTAATTCTTCGATTACAATTTATTCTCTACTTTTTTTAGGTACAAGTGTTTCAGGTCATTTTTTCTCCCTTCCGCCGTTAGTTATTAAGTATTGAGATCACTCGGCGGTTTGCAATTTCGGTATCAACGATGACCACAAAATAAAATATATAACTCTTTTAAACGTTGAATCCCTCCATTATATGGTCTACAGTGTTCAATTCCTTATAAGCAAGAAAATCATCACTGTGAAAAATATATACTGCGTAATTTATCAATTTCGATACCCCCTTTACATTTATTCTCGTAACTAATCTCGAGTTGACAGATAAAACATCATTACATAAAAATTAATACCTAAGGAGTGCTAATATTTAGCTACAGTATGGGTAGTTATATGCAGTGCCATCCGTTCACCTAGTAATTTGTGTATTGGCGTGGCGTAGTCGCATCGTAGGCGGCATTCGACCTTCGCTCGTCCTGAGAGACGACGTTTTCCAGCACAATGCACGACTAATCTAGCTATAAATATATTACTTTACATATTTTGGAGAATTATGGCGTGACTGGCCGTGAAATGATTTTTGCGATTTTTCGCGTATCACAAAAAATCAATAAAAATTGATTTTTTGTGGTTGCATTGGCATTGCTGGGCTTTGCGGAATAACATGGCAGTATCAAACTGGAATAAATTTGATATATCCAATCGCACAAACGAAGTCGCAGACAAAATGTAGTGTATTGTATAATCGTTGACGAAATTGTTTTGGTTTTCAAGTAGACAAGTGCTTACCCGGTAACGCTGCATAGCGGAAGTATTTGTTTCGGACGGAGTGAAGGCATAGTGAAGGGGATTGCCGGAGCCCCTCAGTAGGAAGGAATATTTTGTTTTTGTAATTTTATACGAAATGATTTCTATGCTAATTAATTAAAACTAAACATTTTTAATTAAAATTAAAATAAATTTACATTAAAAGCATTTTTATGAAGCACTTCAATATAAATTACTTCTTATACCTTTACCACACCTAGAGTAAATGTAAGTATTTGTGTACATACCCACTGTATTTATAACTATTAAAAATCTGTTGAAATGAATGTGTGCTTACTTATATTTTATAGTCTAATTATACTATGTTAAAAAAGAGTATGGATGGTAAATATGCTCTTTCATGCTCTCCTACGGTTTTAAGTTAGACAAAAATGTTTTTTCATAACTTGACATAACAAAATTTCCATCCGGAATGTGTGAATGTCTACGACCGCTAGATGAAATTATAGAGGCACCGCTAAAAGATAGGTAAACATATGAATAATGAATAACTTTTACGAATAAGTGTACTGCGTTTTCGGAACGCCATTCACTATTACCACTATAGATTTTATATTCTACTACGCAATACTTTTTACAGGCTCACCGTTCACATAATTTAGAAATAGACAACACAAATAGTGAAATATTTTAAAATTTAAATTTAGATATCTAAGTACTGGTTTACTTCATAATATGTAAATAAATTAAGGGTGTTTATGTTCGAATTATTGCAATAAAAGCGTGTTATATTTTTATATATGATAGAGCCGGGTTGTAGCCAGTTTTTGGCTAGGTACTAATTTATAGCAGGGATAGCTAACAAGCAAATAGTTCTTTAATGGCAAGTGATCACTCCGGCTTATAAATATTGACGATACGTGAAACATTTTCTACACAATATTGATAAGGAAAGGTCTGAAAAGAGGTTTAGGAATAGAAGGGCGATATGGGTTACTGATTATCTCACGTACTGCAAGAAATAGAACAAAAAAAATAGTACTTCAGGTTCATTCTGGATTTTTTACTTACTCTAAGTCCTGTAAGATACTGTTCCTGCTAAACATTGGTATTTTTTTTTTTTTCACATGAAAAGCGCGGAGCTTCACAAACTACAAAAACAAATCGTACCTAATCACACATTTAAATTAGTCGCAAAATCTCTTAGGGTATCAATAACCTAGTAGTTTTTAGTTGCCGACATCGAATGCGCCGGCAAGAACAGCCAATTAGTAGCCAAAATAGTAGCAACTGGCGAAACGTGGTTGCCTTTAGTTGTAAAGGCACCTAAAAGTTTTCGGCTGCCGCCGCTACCACGATGTTAAACAGGATCTAGAAGCTTGACCTTCGTTTTTAGATTCTTTCAAGGAAATTATCATGCTTATATTTCACGCAGAAAAATAAGAGATAATGGTATAACACAATAATATTTAGTTATTAGCAGATATTTAACCAATTAATCCATGAGCTAATAATAAAGATGTTGTGTAGGCGACGGCAAACCACATTTGAAACGGTGTGCATAGTATGTGTACTTCATTAATTTAGCACGAAGCGCCGTGGCCATGAACGCGTAGATATTGCACGATATAACCAATTATTTATCCAGCTTAGAATATATCTATGCTTTTTATCATACTAACAAATAACAGCATTTTTTTATTCTAAGTAATGCCATTTTTATTAATATCTTTATCGTCTTTTTGCCTCCTTCTTACCCTCATCATCAGACAAATAATGCAACTGTAATTTTTCTTCCAATTTACTATTTTCGCGAATTTTTGGGAGAATCTTTCTTGGATATTTTTTATTTATTTATATGGATTTCTTATTCAGTTTTCCAAAAACTATTTCTTTATGCTAGGCATCCGCGAAGTTTTCAATAAAATACATTTTTGTAAAACCGAAGCTTGATCATAAACTGGAGTCATAAATGTTGATTTCCACAAATCATCTATTTTTTTACTATACTTCTCGGGTGTCCATTTTTAATGGTGAAAAGCTTCTCGGGTTGGCCTGTTTACAGATACTACTATAATTGAATCTTATTAATTTCATAGACCAAATGATTCACTAGCTTTAGTTTAAAATACCTTGATATGACATATTGTCTCCTGATGGTATCTAAAAATGACTGAACTGTCTATCTAGCTCTACTGAACAGTCATCCCGTTACTGGCCTTACCTACAAAACGGAGCAAGTAGTAAGTGCAGCAGATCGTCTGTTTAACCTATATAATAGCTGTGACATATCTTGATAAGTCAAAAAGTATAAATATACTTTTTTAGACAAATATTTATAAATACTAGTGATGAGAAGGAAATCTAGGTCGCCTGATGTTAAGTGTCATGACTGCTAAACTATTAATAAAATGATTACATTTTCTCGCTTATCCGTAATCGGATAAAAACTTTAAATGCATAATATTATGTAAAGATCCATTGCACTCATCAATTTTAAATTTAAAATGTCATGTTTAAATTGTCAGCTACTGATCAAACCGGAACTTAACAGCGCTTACTCACTACTCTTTGGCCGAAGTCATAGGTAATTCGGTGGTGTATATCCACAGTGACACATACGAAAATCATTCACGCAATACATCTGCATTAACTACATATTGGATTCATAGATAACTCATACTCGCTACTATAAACGCAGTAAATAGAATCACCGTAAGTTAGTTCCGTAACGCATCATTTGAGATCGATATTACATGATTAATACATATACCAACACTGTATTATATGCTAGCCCACTGCTCTTCACGGACCACCTCTACTACCCCGCCCCCACGTAGTTTGAGTTGATAAACTACCTACCTTCCTTAAATATAACATATACTATTGGGGAACGTATGGAACAACAGAGATTTAAGGCTGTACGTGAATAAACAATGTCTTTATGACTAACAATAATTATGACATTACCAGCATTAGTATCTACCGGTAAACGTCGGTGTAATAACAATCAGTTTATGTTGTTTCTACATTCATTATGATCGTAACGCGGTTATTGTTGGTTAAACCATAAAAAAGGAAATCACAATTGGTAGCATTATGGCCGTTTTCCGTTAAATCGTCAGATCAAGAGATAAAATAGTGCGTAACGCAAAATCGAGTCGCGAGTCGCGGGCTACTCAAATGGGCAAGTACTCACGCCCACGGCCGCTGATCTATCTCCCGCCGAACATTTTAGTGATACCGGTATAGCTTAGCAATAAAATATTTCTTTTTATGTCCCCCTCGAGTAACAACACGTTTGAAGCCAGTCGTTGGTTGCGCAAGCGACGCCGTATTCCGTGTTTCTGTGTGTCCGTACATGTAGATTTTCGACCAAAGAGAATTTTAAAAATAAATATATACATTCACATTTCAACGTTTATGGCTTCACCAATATAATTTTACGATGTCAAGTTCAAGGACTTTAATCGTTTCAGGTTTTATGAATAGGTATGATCCATTGTTTGATAATAAATTAATAGTTTTGTATAAACTTTGTAACTACTAAAAATGCAATGAAGTTTCAAACAAAAGAACATTAATTTTAAAAATATCTCCTTGTAAGATTTTTCTACCCGTTAGTTTACGGTACTGTCTAAAACCTCATTTATTTATAAAGATAATGTAATATTATTGTTAAGACTTCCCACTCCTATCACGTACGTAAGTCTCTTCTTCGAATTGGACTTCGCTATCACTCACAATTAATTTTGCTCGCAAGTTAATTAGCTTCTCGTATAACTCTTTCGACGTATGTACGGCAAATAGAGCAAAATTTTAATAGACTCCACGACACTCACCACGGTCACCGGCGCGGTAGCCTTAATCATTATACGCGTTGATTGCTTTCAAACGTTACCAGCTACTTTCGTTTGACTCCAATCTATTCAAATATTCGGGACAGTGAAAAAACTTATTTTTTCCTCACAAGCGCGAGTCAGATTAGTGAATGAAAAAGCATCAAAGTTCTATATTCTTTTATAATACCGGCTTAAAATACAAACTTTTATAGATTGATGTTATAAAACCGAGTGGGATTAATAATTTCTCGTCGCGTTCCTTCGTCTAATATAAATATCGATCCAGTACGGGCGGTAATCGGCCTCGATTCACCCCGCTGCTGTCTCCGCGGTTTCCATTCGCAATTGCAAAAAGTTGTGAACGTTGGAGCAGCGGGCGGGGCGGCATCATCGAGTGCCATTACTAACATCCAGCATAAGCAGACATGTCACCGGTTATACAAACCCATCCGCCACTAGATAATCTTGAACCACCGCCGGGGGGTGGGTAGGTCTCCTTTGATGGGTATGTATTAATGATACATTGTTGGTCGCAGACTGGGGAACGGTTCGCGATATTGAGAAGTTCTTGCGCGCAGTCGATTCTGCGCGGGCGCTCACCGTTATCCTATTTCCTCCCTCTTTTATGCTCGACGCATTGTGACGGTACGCATCTATTGCCCTCGAATTTACGGTAGTTCGTAAAAGAAACGTTGTTAAACTGTAATGTGCTGTACATTACAGCGTTTTACGTTTTATGCAATCAACTGAGAAAATTAAATAACCTTTTACGACGTTACTGATATAGGAATCAGGCACGTAACGATGTTATACCTTCCTGCATTCTTATTTGGAATACCTATTAAGGTTTCTTGTGATGTGCAAAGCTTGACTTCATTACGCATTCTAACCAAAAATTAATTTTAAATTAAATAAGTTGTTGTGAATTAAATAAATTAAAATTTTTGATATTTTTACCATAGGGCCAAGTTTGTAATTCTTTTCTTTACTTTATTGATTTTTCAGGAATAAAACTGCCTTCCCTTATGTTATGAGAAGTAAATAATACTTAAATATCGATGGCATACATACCTACTTACATAAAAATAATATTTCGGACCACGTTGAGCATCCACGTCCCTAACATGGCCCACCATTCATTTTTATGAAATTAGTTTTTTCGGTGTTGTAATGCAAAAATACAATAAAAAAATTTATTATTTAATAAATGTGTTTAAAATCATAACAGACTAACAGTTACTTTCGCATTTATAATATAAGTAAGAATATTACAATTTAATCAAATATTTTTCTTTATATCCATTACTATTTTAAGATAGGTCATCAATGGTTCGATTACGTTACTACTAAAATCATATCACTACTCAAATGAAAAACGTATAATAAAGTTTGTTCATCAAAATCACTTGGCGCAATGACCGTAAAAAATCCTAGTCGTTATAAAGTACTTATAAGGCTTTATAGTGTTAACCTCAACACATAAGTACTTCGTATTAATAAGAGAATAAGGAGGCAAAACGAATTTGTACAGTCCATTAGTAGATACTTAGTTGATTACGTTACGCGGAATGTGTTCCGAGTGCGCCCACTGCTAACCTCACTAGGTCCCTAAACAACGTGGCTCTGTGATTAGGATGGACGAGCTATAGCCAAGGGCGACCTTGTTTGGCAAGTGTCATAATTAGTATGCAAATATATACGCTGCAGGGGGACTCAACAACATAAACCATGTAAAACTTTCATGCCCACACGGGTTTTAAAAGCTGTGATTTTTTCGCCTCAAACGCCTAACTGTTTGTGATAAATCAAAAGGTCTACGAATAGATGGTCATAAAGGTGGCCACAAAAGCCGTAGTTTTAGAGCCCTTCAGAAAGTGTGTCGACGCCGCCCGCGCCCCGCCGCCGTCGCCCCGCCGCTCCCCGCGCCGCGCCGCGCTCCCATCACACCCGGCCTCCTCCGTTGGAAAACATCCATACAAGAGTGCATTTTATAGTTTTCCGGCGCACTGTGAACTTGAGAACGTCGTAATCATGCAGGTACTGCGGCACACAGAACTAACAGGAAAACGTTATTGCCTCAACTACTTTGAATATTTTATGGGACCTGCCTTAGGTAAACTATTCGTAAACGGGAAAATTAGACTAGAGCCATTTGTGGCCACTGTAGAACTCCAACAAGTACCTAGGTACAATAAAATATTAGATTACGATTTGATAAATTGGTTTCTCGCGTGATAGTTATTTTACTGACATCGCAAAGTACTTATCGATTCAACCGTGTGTTCCATAGGATCCTTTAGATTTCAGCGAATAAGTGACAATGTGATTGGAGTGTGTGGTACCCTCGAGGGCAGTGCTCTTGGTGGTGCGGCGGAGTGGTGAGGTGGAGCGAGGAGGAGGGCAGGGGGCGGTTGCGCAACGCATTACAATAACGCGACATTACGTGCCGTGGCCGCTGCGCCCGCGCCGACCGCCGCGCCGGCCGGGGTCATGCGCCGCGGCCCGATTCGGGGAACGCTGACGTGCGCCGCCATGGACACGGGGTTGCTAATTAATGCAATGCTATAAATTGGCTACCATATTCATGACGTGATACAATCACATCGAATATAAAAGTAGTAACTAAAGCTTCTTTGGAATTCACGCATGTGGTTTTGAAATGTAGAGACTGCCAAAACGTTTGAGTAATTCAGACTTGTGTGCTTCAAAAACAGATACACAGGTACATCAAGATCCGGGAGTAATGGGACGAAGCCAGTGAACCCGTACGCACACATTTTATCAATGCGATGGTCTTTGAACCGGCATCTGAGGATGTAGGCGATACGTATGGAACGTAATATTTAAAATTCGTGATTTTTGGAGAGAATGAGCCACGAACGCATCGTTCCGCACTTTGATTCTACTCGGTTTGGGTTTCAAATGTTCATGAGACCCGTTTTGTTGCGAACTCAGGTAGTGTACTTGGCTTACACTTTACAAAATCACATCTTTAAATAGATGTTCCCACGTGTAGTGCATTTGCTACGCTACTCTCATAACTAAATAAACAGTAAATAGCTTGCATCAATTCAGATCGAATTTTATTTGTTTATATTATAAACTGTTCACTATATTATGATTTAAAAAAAACATATTAAGTTTCTATTGCAAAAATAGCAGAATATCTGATGTTATCCGAGCCCTTTTCTCTCTTATAAGGAAAGCAGATCAGTCCTTACAAGAGCTATTAGAGTATACTTAATATCTGTAGGCGCACCTTCGTTTTAAATTAGTATACCTATTATGAGATTGATAATATATGGAAGCCACATTTCTTCATTACATGATGGATATAACCACATATTTAAAGCAATATCTTTCACTTATAGTATTCTAACGTCATTTATGTGGTTGTACGATTTCGATTAAACATATGATATGACATTATATAACATATACTTATTTAGTTGACTCCATTTATAATACTAATGTAAAATTCGGATTTTTAAACGTTATCCTATTCAAATATAATAACACCAAGACCACGAGCAATTTTTTTGTCTTACCATAACTACACGATATTAATCATATTCAAAGTTTCGAAAACGACCTTGAAAACACGAGGTAGATTCAATGACTAAGAATCTAAACCGCAACCTAATATCTGAGACACGAAATAAAAATCAATTGAAATGATAACACACAACAATCATTTAATTAGCTAGTCACGCGAGATGTTAGCAAAATACTATTCAACAATGAACTCTCATTTCAGTTCTATTAGATAGTTTACGCTTCAATTAAATACTTTGAAATAATTGGTTTGGGAAAATAGCTTTAAATATTACCAGGAATATAGTCCTCGAAAAGGATTCAAATGTCAATTACGAAATATATACGTAAATCCACTTTGAAATTAAAATGAGTATTCAATAAAGTTGATTTATTTATAGCTGGTTGTTAGGTGCTAAAACGTTTTAATCTCGTAATAGAGAAGCAGCCACCATCCAGCTGTCCACGTCCACGCAAGGATGCGCGGGCGACGCGCGTTTCTTTTTAGAAAGTGGCACGTGGCGGGGTTGTTCACCCTACGCGATCCGGGTCAGCCGCCGCCCCTCCCCGCCTACCGTACCCCCTCGTCTCTGCCACGTCTAGGTACATAGACGTGTGAACGCTAGTCCTTGATAAGAGAACTTCATTGACACCATAATCTTGCGGAACCGGGTCAGCGGATAAGGCACTCCTTGTCGCGCCCACTAGGACCTACATTGTAGATTATCGCTGCGAAAATGGACTTCAAGTGGGGCACGAAATATGCGCGCTTTAATATTCAGGGAATCGTTTTTTTATCCCTATAAATATTACAGGTTATAAATTTGTTATTGGGAGCTGATTAATTAGTTTTATTTCCATATCTCCCACGTCGTCTTACGTTTGCTTAAAATTTACTAATTCAATATTTTGTATAAAAAGGAAAATTTGATAAATTATCTTATAAGCTTAATATCTGGTAAAATATTATAAAGCCCTATACTTATATCAGATTCAAAAATAATACGGCTGATAAAAAAATATTAAATACGGTAAGTATTTCTTTCCTTATTACTTTAAATAATTCTTACAAATGTACGTAATACGTATGTAAACAAGCAATTTTGAACTCTTATTGGTCATCAAAAATTTTAATGATTTACAATATTAATTACTTCTAGTGTTTTAAAATTCAAAGTTACTGTAGCAGATATTATTACTGTAAAGGATAAGTCCTGTCGTTTAACTAAAATATTATAAAAAAAATAATATTCTATGTGACAAACCTCTGAGAAAAACGTCTACGATAACTATAAAGTTATTCTATTACCGAACTTTTTACTGTATGTGCAGAGTGCAAGGCGTAGCCAAGATGCCTTTCTACAATCGTTAACGGTAATAGAAAACAGAAAAAAAATATATGGGAGTGACATATTCTAACGATAGACTAATCTTTAGCATATGACATTCCCATATTTTATGTTTTCTATTAGCGTTAATGATTGTAGTAAGGCATCTTGGCTTGGGTTGCTGGCCATATTTAGGTAAATAGATACAAAGAATATATATAGAGCAGAAGTTCTAATATTACTTTATATTTTTAACTAGAATTATATAAGTAGGTACCTAGGCATTTGTTGACATTACTCACTAAGATATTGTGCCATTTTCAATATTCATAACAAGATGCAATATAAGTTTCCCGAGAACAGAAAGTGGAAAAAAGCTTCAGAAACAATAATATTAAAGTACTACAAAATAAATTAACTAATAAATTAATAAATAAAAAATAGTCAATGTTAATATTTTTTTAAATTATATTAACCTCATACTTAAACCGCAATGCCATACATAACATCACACAAAAATAACTTAAAACATTCATAGAATTAATTAGACATTCATGTCATCATTATCTAATGTGATGTATGCGTAATTGCACATTTTACATCTTTATTTTATTACTAATTTATTGGCACCACACATGGAGATTACATTCTTATGGAAATACTGCATAGCCAAGTAAGTAAACAAACTCTTTTTTATTAGCGCGGTAAAATAAAACTCGGTGGAGGTTATTGCGTCCCTGCCCTTCGGTATTCCATGTCAGCCTGTTCAATACATGTACTAAAGCATTCCTTACGAATAGAGAAGTTATATTATTAACGACTTTAATGCCGTTTTCGGGTTTCAATAAATTGTATCAGCATTTTTCGTGTTTGCCGTTAACGCAGCAAAACTCCTTGCCGGCAGAAAAGCTGGTCGCCGTCCAGTCGCCGCCACAGTTCTTGATGAATAGAAACGCCCTCTCTCGATACACGTCGCGCTCTACCGCACCGCAAATCACTGGCCCCGCTTTAGGAAGGTACTGCAAAATCTAAAACGTAAATATTATATTATTAAAAATAATAAATAAAACCGGCAGTTTCATTTTGCTTGGTATTATTACTAAGTGAGAAACAAGAACAGATTTACAATATAAATACTTCTCAAAATATAATAAATATAATGATAAAGAGTTTTAAAGGTAAAGAGTAACGACTCTAGTACTCATTAAGGGCCCTTTCGGTTCATCTCTTTTAGACATGTGAATAGACCATGCTGAACATCAATGACGAAGTTAATAATTTTATTATTTTCATGGTGATTATTTCTAATATTACCTACATCTTATTTATATGTAGATATTTAAATACATATAATAAGCGGCGATAGCCTAGTTGGGTGTGGAACGGACTGCGAAGACGAATGTCCGCAGGTTCAAATCCCAAGGGCACACACCTCCGACTTTTCTATAATCATGTGTGTATTCTTTGTGAATTTATCGTTCGCTTTAACGGTGAAGGAAAACATCGTGAGGAAACCTGCACATCTAAGAAGTTCTCTATAGGAATTTCGAAGGTAAGTGAAGTCTACCAATCCAAGTGGACTAAGGCCTAATCCCTCTCAGTAGTAGAGGAGGCCCGTGCTCAGCAGTGGGCAAGTATATTATACAGGGCTGATATTATTATTTAAATACACATTTCTCGCTCATTCTCAAGCCCTTTTTTGGGGAGGGGAGCACGCGGGGCGACACTGTATCCTCAAAGGAAATTTCGAAAATATCGAAAACATTTCCATTTAAAAGTACAAACAGAGAGGGGGGTACAAAAAATTATGGACTAACGATTTTCGAGAATTAGTGTGTCCCCAAAAAAGAAGTGACAAAAAAGGCCTGATCATTCTAATACCAGTCAGTTCTAAAGACAAGTCATCCTATTTTACTGGGACTGTTCTACAATTATAGTCAGCTATAAACGAAAATTATTGTAGAAAGAGAGGTTCTTTTTAAACACGATGATAAAAATACTCGCTTCAAAATCATTAAATCTAATAATATATGCAAAACAGAGAAGTTGAAATAAGAAGTCTATAGTGCGTAATTAGTGCAGACAATATTTATCTGTTTTCTAGTTTTTACATAAGCACGCTGTTTTTATGATCAAACGGAACGGTTTATCACACTAAGAGTCAATATTATATTATAAATTATGAAGTCAAATTATTTTTCTAATATAATTGTCAAACAAATCAAAACACTACCCATCGCTGCAATTTGAGCATCGTGGAGATATTTTCGAGCTCAAAACGATAGGGACTTACTATTAATTTGTATTCAAAGTTATGTCAATTCCTATTTAATATCAACGTGATAGCCAAAATCGTTACGTTAATTGCACTCTGCGGTCAAAATATATTTACCTAACTAATTATTTTATGTTAGAGTTTAGTTTATATAATTCATACCACATCAAGGCATGTACTGATACAGCTCTTGAATCCTCTACTGCCGCAGGGAAGGCTTGGGGCGTCGGTGTCGTATGTGACCACAGGCTCGCCCTGCGGTGGTCCTCGAGGTTTACTACGGCGACCTTCTTTAATACCAACTTGCTGGGACATAAAGACACCACACTGGCATGGTTCTACCTGTAACAATTAAAAATAGGTAGATATATATTAATGTTTTAAACATATTTTTTATTAGATTTTCAAAGATGCGTTAGTTGAGTTGGTAATATCTACCAAATAAAATATTTCATAAGTTCCTCTGGTAGAGCCCTGTCTACAGACAGTTTTTTCTTACAGTAGAAACCTATCTGAACCACCGAGGTGGTGGCACTTTGTCATAGAAAATCGACGTGAAAAAGACCTCTGCTTCAAACTTTATCCACAAGAGCTTCTCTATCATTATTGATATTTATGAGACCATATACTTAGCGTATAAAATTTTCGAGTGTACTTAGATAACCAAAAATTACTTATTCAACTGTCTGCGTACTTAGATAACCAAAAATTTACTTATTCAAGTGTCTGTTATTATACATACTTATATTTACTTTTTTATCTATAATAGATATCAATTTACAATAGAAGCTAATTTGAAAATAATTACCTCATCGTAGTCTTCACCGTTTTCAACATCCTCAGCGGACTTATAGTCCTCCAAGTCATGCCTTTTTAATTTCCGCCGACCTTCAGCCAGCGTCAGCAGCCATAGACACGCAGCTAAAAGCGCCCATCCTCGAATGCCCTTCATTGCTTATGTCGCTTTAAAAATTCTATATGAAAGACACAACGAAAATTATTATAAAATAATATTAATCCCCACAATTTGTATCACATCTAATTATGCATTCAAACTAAAACGTTCACACGGATCTCGGAGACTCGAACTTGGAACCGCTAAGTTCACCATCACGATTCGCATTTTTTTTTTAACTTCCTGCGACGTAAAATATGCCTCACTAATTATTTTGATTAACCGTACTACTTGTTGTAACGCATTCAGATAATTGAAAATCAGATTAATAATATGAGGAAATTTATTTTTATACATATGAATTATTAGTTCCCGGGAATAAAATAAAAAACATTTTACCGGATAGAATCTTCTTTACTACGTAACGATTGTTAATAAGTAGTTTTAATTGCATGCAAAACATAAAAATATTACGTTAAATTCTTTAAAATACTACTTACAAAACAAATAGGTATGTCACTCGATAAATGTCAGAGCGTGGAATGCTGTCCTTATAAACCCCACTCGGGAGGCACTCATACCACTTCTCTTGAATGATGCTGGCTCAGCATTTTATTCTCGTAGCGGAACGTGCTGCGAGCCTACACTACTTAGCAACGTATCGCCTCCTAAAGAATGCTGTTTACGTGACATTATGCACTTATCAAATGATGAGATGTAAATTAATAAGTGTATTATCTAAATAACAATCATCACGGCCGACGTCTGCATCCGCGAAGTTAGGCAGAATGCAGTTACCATACTCTTTTTCTGCGACGTACAAAGTGCATACCTGCATACGTTTCAATCCGCAATGCAGAGCCATACAGTACGTATTCTACTGTTTATGTATAGGCGTCGCGTTTACCATCAATTGAATATTTATATAGATTTATTTAATTAGACACCTAATTATTAATAAGCAATAAAAGAATCCAATCTTCAAATTCTCGCCTACTCATTTTATTACAGATCACAACACGATATTGAAATACCTATATAGGTATCTACGTGTAGAACAATATAATGCCCTAGGGAGTAAGGACGTTGCAACTGGCAACATACCAGCATATGTCCGGGGCGCAAATTTTCGGGGACATTTCCAGCTATAATTAACATTTAAAGGCAGTATGCCATAACGAACGTTTTAAATACGAAATAATTAGTTTTAAATCATTATTTGGTAACGGTGTACTATAATTGCCATAGCTTTGTTGGAACTTGAAAAAATATACTGCTGAAAGGCAATGTGGTAGATAGAAGCTGTGGGAGGGGCACACTATCATTTAGGTGTGGGTAAACTAAACAATTAATAAAATGCAACATTAGTTATGTTCTTTATTTAAATATTTTTCAGTAAGTAATACAGATATAATCACAATATTATGAACTAGCTTTTGCCTGCGATTCTGCACGCGTAAATTTCCTTTCTCGAAATAAATGTCTCATCGTGCACTTTTCCGAGGTATAAATATCTTACCTATAGGTACCTAATTTGTAGGTATGTTAATCCAATACTTAGTCTGCGTGCCAAATTTTATTCAAATCCATTCACCTAGAATTTTATGCATAAACTTTTCTTAAATATTGAGTTATCTCCACAAACTTTTACCTTATAATATGATTATTACAATGATAATTGTGTATAATATAGAAATATTATTCGCTTAAGTAGATATAATTGTTATAGAATTAAATTTCATTAGGTACCTATCATAGATCTAAAAAACAAAAATAAACGATCATAACTTTGAAGGCTCAGTTGCTAGGTTCCTACCCCACCGGTTTTTGTGATTGCGCCTTTGTGATATAGTGTACCTCTCTGCCTTTGAAGAGACATGAGTTAGGGTTATTTCACAAGGCAGTAAGTAAAATCTTTCTGGGTGGCTCAAAGCAAGCCGACCCTTACATAAGCACTCGAGTCGCTCTTCAAACCGAGTGGCAACTGGGTGGTAAGGGAGACTGGGGTTGGAACGGTTTTGGGATAATTTTCTAATTTGACGTCAATAAAAACTAAAGCTAATTACCTCGCTAAATGCCTATTGATTTAGATTTTATGTTCTGAGTATTCAACCTTAGCTGTTAGGAGGAAGGGGGTATCCCAAATCTCATAGTTTTTTACGATATTTTATATACCTACTTCATGGTTCATACCCAGCCTTACGGAGGCAGGAGAATAAGGTATCTAAGTTCTAAGAGTATTTTCATGAACAGCCTAATATAACGCCGTCATTGCAAATTTAAAATACTTAGGAATACCACATAACAAATTTCGAAGGTATGTGAAGTCTGCCAAAATGCATTAGAACAGCGGGAGAGATTAAGGCGTTCTCTCTGATATAGGGTCGTTTAGTGTGTAATTCAACGCTGGTATTATTATTTGTGTCTATACAAAACAATATTTTAAATTTGAACAACCATATTGATTCTATTCAAAGATAAAACTTTGTGTAGATCAATGTTCATATTTGCGAACTTGTAAGTTTTTCATGCTAATTACTGTTTAGTGTCAAATAAATAATATTTTACTCCATTTTCCCTTTAGGGTGGAACAGGTAGCATTTTTACTTATCTCATATAACTATCCCTAAATTATAGAAATAAAATAAATAATTTATGGGATATCACATAATATATAGATAATAATTAGCAACATTATGCATGTGCTAGGCTTTTTAGGGAATATTCTTAAATATAGGAACAGATATAATTTCCAGACTCGAGGCTGATACTACTCCCAGGACACTGAAACCCGGAGCTCAGAGCGGTGTCGAACCGCGTATGCGATATTCTTTAACCAAGAAATATATAATATACCAAAAGAAGAGATCAGAACAAATTTAAACAAGTCGAAAGGGTAAATGAAAATTGCAATAACAAGCAAATTGTGTAATAGTACAACAAAGTACATGCTCAGTTAAAATGTAAAAAACTTTTTCATGCAATGCCTTAATGAAAAAAGTTTCAGTATAAAAACAATCACAATAGTAGTGACAAAGAAAAAAAACAATGAAAATCAACAATATAGGTAAACAAGTAACAAAAATCACGATACAGCCTACACAAGCCCCTATGTACTCCAGTTATTAATAAATTATTAAGATCTTACAATGCATTAAAAACAAAATCTAAATAACGAAGGCTTCACTTAAGATATACAATTAACATTTAAATGCTTATATGGCATAATTTTAAAATGTCTGCTAACTGACTCAGGCATTGCCAATAAGTCAATCAGCAATTTAGAAGTCAATGACATTTTAATTGATTTTGATAAAAAATGCTTGCACAACATTTACCAACAAACTTTAGTATATTGTTTAAATAATCATGAACAAAACTGAGAGCTGGCAAGAAATAATAGAACATATATGTGTGTAAACAAAAATGCCCCAAGCAAGTATAACTTCCCACAATATTGCAAAATACAATTTAAGAGCTACACATATTGCATACACATAAATTTCCAGCAGCAGCTTTATATTATGGATTTAAATGGTAATATAAAAGACTATCAGTCTTACAAGTAATTATAATATGCTTAAAATGTTTTACAATAGACATCAAATGGACAGAATTTGAAACAGTAATTGAGGTCTAGTCTAATATTAGAGAATTAAATATTATTCATTAACATTTTATTTTTCTTTTTCAATTAAACCTATATTGTACTTTATATTAAATAATATATTTTTAATTGTAAAGTTGGCACATGTGACATTCATCACATTTTTCTATCACTTATAGTTAATTTTTAAAGATTTGATCATTATAAGAATTCCCTCAATAAATATAAACTTTACACTTATACTTTAAGTATGAAATATTTTAAAACAAGTTTAACTTATTCCATGTGAACTAAATGTCTTTGGCTAACATTAGTTTAGCCTCACCCTCAAACACAACCTTCTTTTCTTCTTCAACTATGCAATAAAACTTCACTTTCAGAATTTTTCTCACATCAACCAACTCCACACTAATTGTTAATTTTTCTCCGACAAAACATTTATTTGGAAATTTCATTGTTTGAGACACTAAGACGGTGCCTGGACCTGGCAGGTGTGTACCAATAAGACCGGCCACTAAGCCATTCAATAGTGCCCCATGAACTATTGGCCTTTTGTTGCCATTATTCTGGTGCAGATAATTGTGGTCTCCAGTCAGGTTCGAAAATGCATCAAGGTCCTTTTGGGTTAATGTTTTCTGTATTCGGATTTTGTCCCCTGCTTTGAAAGCACTGTTACTGAAGGATGTTGAGTGTATTTTGCATATCTTTTGGTAGTTCTTGTTGTTCACCACTATGTATGGAAACCTGTTAGACAACATGTTTATCCAGTTTACAACTCAATTTTTATTCTAGTTTATTTGGGAGACATCTTGTAGAAATATAGTTGCCAAGTTAGACAGTCTGGGATCTTCAGTGTCTTTTAATTGTTGTAACACTTTAATCACATCTGGAGTAATTATTTCTGGCTTTGTGTGTTCATTATATACATAGAGAAGTGTAGTAATGGTGTCTGCTAATATAGTTGTATCACTTGAATTCAGCAAGGCAATAATATATTTCAAGCCCAGATATGTTAATATGTATTCAGCATTCAATGGATCTGAAAATATATACAACACAACATGTTACTAACAAAATAATAATCTAACTAATGATATTTTGATAAGATACTAATTAAATGTTTCATTTTTTTTCTTTTGAACATATTAAATTAATTACGCAAACTATTATGCTATTTCTTTTAAATTACCATGTACATTAAAATAAACCAAAAATGTACGAATTTAATTTTAAACAAGCACTAAAATGTCAGTGATAATAATTGTAGGTCATCAACAAAGATGAAGCATAAATGACCCAGTTTTTACTAAATATTATTCTTAACAAATAATGTTATGCCTTGTACTTACTTACCAATACACAAATTGCATATTCCCGCAATAGCAAATCGCAGCAACTTAGTGCTTGTTTCCTTTTTTAAAACATGTACAAAGATGTCCAAAACGCCAACTTCCCTGATAAAGCTATAGTTTATAGGATCGTACGCGAAATTCGCCAAGTTAGCTAGCACTTGGCACTTCGCTTCTGAAATAGGAAGCAATCTTTATATTAGCTGCAATAACTACCAAAGGAAATATTCCCATTTTTGTATTACGCCCGAATTAAAACTACGATATCTAGCAGTAACATAGGTAATATAATAATTAAAACTGTTCTTTTTATCCATCATTTATTATAAATTTACATAATAATAATTGAAAATAGTATCTATAAGATATTACGAGCAGTTGGGTAGTGACATAATTCGAAGAGCAATGGTATTTCATTTTGAATCAGAATCCAATATAAATAGAAAAAAAGCTTACAAAAGAGAAATTTTATTTACAGTTTAAAAATTACCATACGAAGAAGTGTTCAAATATTCGTCCACTAATAACGACAGATATTCTTCGCGATTTGTCCCATTTTGTGGAGTACGTCTCTTCAACTGAGTCTGAGTACTGAACATTGGTTTGCTAAGAAATTGCAGTTCAATAAATTTATAAATAATTGTCCGATAACCATAAAACCAATTATATATTGTAAATTATACGCACCATTATAAGAAAGAAAAACTCCAAATCAAATCGCCATTTTGATTTTTTCAAAACAAAACAACAATGGCTGGTTATCGAAATTAATTACCAGTAATAAAAAATAAAATGATAAAACTGCATAATCGACTAAATTATAATTGGTTTTTAGAATAAATCATCTAGAAATAGAATAATTACTTCCTGCCACAGAAACTTCCAGCACCGTATATTGTATAAGTTCGCTTATGGACTGCATCCACATGCCGAGGCGAGACGTGTCGAAAAACATTTTTTTTGGGCATTAAGGAACTTGCGAATGGGATTCTGGAATCCCCGGGCTTAGTGACTGCAGGGTCCTGGAGAAAAAAGCTAGGAAGGAAGTGTGAGGAAGGATAAAAAATCTTTTAAGATGTCTCATCCTAAAAAACACGCTTTTGTGAAATCCTGAAGATTAAATTAAAATTAAGAATAATGTAAATAAGAAAAAAAAATTATTGCAATTTAAAAAAGCGTCAGGTGCATGGTGAAAAAGATCACTGAAAAAGCACCCCACGCTTTTTAGAATAACATTGCATACATTTTTTTCTTTTCTATTCCTAAGAAATTGTGTTATATGGAAGACGGGTTCAAAGGACTTATCTCTAGAGCCGTACTAAATAAAAAGAAAAAAGAAAGGGACAGAGCTCTTTCCAAAAGCCATCTCGCTCGGAACGGAATTTCAACTACATATAATGTACGCAAATATAAACTCTAAGCCTCAAACAATAAGGTAGACTTTTTTTTGTTAACAATCATTCCTAATCAATTCATTTTTGGTATAAAATCCTTGGTCGGCACTAGGTTGGTGTATTGCTGAAAAAAATATTTTTTATGTGTGGACATAGTACTGCCAAATTTATATAAAATTGGACATAAAAATGAGTGCCATACCCCATATCGCCGGTAAGATTGTTTTATTCAATACTTTCTTAAATAATATCATAATGTGTATATTCTAGGTTATAACATATAATACTTGTTTTCAGGTTTGACCAATAAAACTATATTTTTAATTGAGCATAAGGAGCCATATGGAGAAAAGATTCTCCGAGATGAAACCACTGCAAATGTTCGTGGCATCGTTTTTAGTCCAAAAGGCACTTACTTCGCGTATAGAACAGACAGAAAGTATGACTACATAAATTGCTTATAAAAATTACTTTCTATTGTAAAATCAAAATAAGATTTGTGTACGATGAAGTTGTCGTTAACTTAAAAACCCTTCTGCAGTTTTGCAGGGTTTTCAATTTCACCTATTACACAGTGAGATCATTTAATATTAGGGAATAGTCTCTATCAGTTATATAGATAACAATGAAAGTAATCATCAGTTACCAAAAAATTGTTATCAGTTAATGCTGTGTTTAGTATCAACTTCCAGGTAACTTGGATTAAAGTGAAATTAATTTTATTAAAGTCAAGTTAATAAAACTGATAATATCATTAATAGAGGCTAAAAATTCCAGGAATATTGCATTGTATGTTTAATATCATGTACATATTAATATACTACAATATATTTCTAGGGCCGAGATCATAGGATGTGCAGAATGGTCAGTAACAGCTACTATAGATGGCAACATAAAGGAAATGGCTTTTTCACCTCTCGACAATTATTTTATGGTTTGGGAAATGTATGCCATTACGAAAGATAATCCAGAGGTATGTAAAATTTGTTTTACAGTTGACTAGCTTTTGCTTTCGACTACAACCACGTGACATAGTTTTCCTGTGTATAGAAAGTAGCTTATGTCCTTCTCAAGGCCTGAAAATATCTACATACCAAATTCCATTAAAATCTGCTGATTAGTTTTTGAGTTTAACCCATTCAGACAAAACTACATTATATTATGAATTAGCATATCTATACTTATAATAATTTTACATAAATGTTTATTCTCATAATTATTGTTTTTAAGGGTAAACCAAACCTGCGGATATACAAGTCAGCTAATGGTCAACTTGTTGGATCATTTGTGCAAAAAAATCAGCTTTTGTGGTAAGTATATAAGCAATAAAAGCTTTTATATGCTTTTTTGTCCTTATGTTATTATAACATATAACTTGTATATAAATTGTTTTTTATATTTGATAATCAGCAATACTCTTTTGCACGCAGGGAACCAAAATGGTCTTCAGATGAAAAGCTATTTGCTATTCAAATGAATAACAGAGTGTTAATATATGAAGATGGGAAATTGGATAATTATGTGCAATCTATCAATGCAGATAAGTTGAAGTCATTCAGCTTGGCACCAAGTGCAGCACCTAATTATTACTTCTCAGTGTTCACATTAGGTTTGTACAAAATAAATATTTGTATACTACAGTCAACAGTGTAAATTTTATAATAATTCATCAAGACATATTTCTTTACATTGCTATTTATTATGGCATTTTTTTTTTTGGAAAAAGTTACAATGAAAGTTTTGTAAATGTTTTTAAAATTAAACAATGTTAGCATCACTTTTTAGAATAAAATTTCTCAAGTTTATCTACTATTTCAGGTAAGCAAGGGCAGCCATCTTTCTGGCGTGTGTTTAAATACCCTCAGTTCAATGTGAACGAAGCTCTGGTGAGCCGCTCGTCGTTTCAGGCAGACAAAGCCTCCTTCCAATGGAACAGAAGAGGCACTAACCTATTTGCTTTGACGCAAACTGATGTAAGTAAATAAAATGTATAAAACTGATTAAAAATTTTAATTATGAATATACATTTTACTATATACATCTAGATAAATATTGATATATATAAGAAGAATAGGGAACTAATATAAAAATATTTTAATTTTCTGTTTGCAGGTGGATAAAACTGGCGGATCTTACTATGGCCGACAGTCTCTTTCTTATGGTGATATAAAAGGGAATTCAGGAATGGTATCATTTAGTAAGTATACCCTTAGTTATACATAAAAAAATATGTTATACAGCCTTCATGAAGAAGTGGCAAATGGCCTGAGAAACATTGGGATAAAAAATATTTTATATTATTATGTGTACAGGAAATAGTAGTTCTTTAAACTTTGTATATAAATATTTTTCCAGGCAAAGAAGGCCCGATCCACGCAATATCATGGAACCCGGCTAACTGGAGCGAGTGGGTGGCGGTGTACGGGCACGCGCCCGCGAAGGCCACAGTGTTTAACGTTAAGTGCGAGCCGCTTTTCGAATTCGGCACCGGCGCGTGGAACTCCATCTACTTCGCGCCTGAAGGAACTTATATCCTTTTTATAATTTTTAAGGCGATATCGTTTATCAGTAAGGGACGTATTAATGTGCTAGGCACTTAAATGGTTGATGTCACTTGCAATAATATTGCGTAGATGCATCTCTTACCTGTTATCTAACATCTGCTTCTTCTACCTGATTAAATTATTAAAACTCATTTATTTTGAAATATTTATTTTAAACAAGTTTTTGAACTCAGTATCTGTTTACATGCTTAAAGATATGTAGGTACATTTTTAAATATTTCTATTAACATCTTATATTTCAAAACTATCGTAAACTCCTTAACTCTTCTACACATGTGTTGCTCGGTGGCTTCGGTAACATAGCGACAGGGCACATCGAAGTATGGGACATGCGCGGGTATAAGAAGGTGGGCTCTTGTTCGGCACCCGATACCACGAGTCTGCAGTGGGACCCGCGCGGAGAGACCTTCCTCACGGCCTCCACGTACCCTAGGCTCACTGTTGGCAATGGGTAAGTAACTTATTCTTAACAACCAGGAAAATCAATATCCTACTTATTATGTGAAAATTAATGAATAAGTTAGTGTTTGTTAATGCACTACGTATAATACACCGATGGATGGATTTGTAAAAAAAATAATATAGGTAGACCAGGACATGGATTTTAAGATAATATGAGCCAATTTAAACCTAAAACAAGCAATATGCCTATGTTAAATTACATTTACAGATACAAAATCTGGCACTACACAGGTGCTTTGATGCACAAAAGAGAGTGTCAAGAAAAAGAGAACCTTCTAGCCATAATGTGGCAACCAGGATCGTATGCGAAAAGTGATCTAGCTAAATCAGCGCCTAAGCCGATTGAAGATTCTACGCCCAAGCCAGTTGGGGCTTATCGACCACCTGGCGCTAGAAATAAGCCGTCTACATTTACTTTACATGAGCATGAAAAGCCACACAAACCCGGCGAATCGCCTAGTGGTAAGTTAGTTTGACGTTTAGCTACATCATAGAATAATTTTGTTACAGTTCTATGTATTTTATTCTTGTCAACTAATACCACCTACCACCATATACAAAAAATATAGCATAAATGAAAACAAAATGACATTGATTAAAATAATCAGTTTATAATTAAGCCTGAATATGTTAACAATTGGCAGTTGGCGCTTAGGTGTCAGTATTATAACATTTGAGGTAAATTTTTCGCGAGGTTGGGTTTTGTAAAACTTAAATTTGTGATTTTTATTTTAGCGGCACCATCGAAACAAGCCATCAAACAGAAAGAGAAGCGCGAAGCTCGCAAAGCGCGCAAGGCCGAGGAGAAGGCGCGCGGTGACGCCACACCCGAGCCGCCGCTCGCAACGTCACCTAAACCACAGTTTGTCTCCACCGGGGACCCCGACAAAGACAAGAAAATTAAAAATCTTAATAAGGTACGGAGCTTTAGTAGTCATACTAGATCGAGATTTATCGATGCGTCGATTCACTTAATGACAGTCGTATTGCGTGCGCGGTACGACCATCGCCCCGAGGTTCTGGGTTCCAATCCCAATTCGGGCAGTGATGTTTGTTTTTCTACTCAGTATCAACCCAGGGTCTGGATTTTGTGCCCGATATGGCGATAGGCTCGGCCGCTATTACATTGGACAGACAAACTTAGCGAAAAGTTTGCGTGTCGTGAAAATTTGTAAGTGTGAGGGATTCATCATCATCATGAGCCATAGGAGGTGCATTGCTTATAATGTTAATAAAGACCTCTAAGCTAGTGGCCTCAAGCATTCGTTCCTTTAATTTTCGGCGCACGATTGCAGCGGGAATATGCAATGATTTACGAATAATTTATGTAAATATTTTTATCTCTTCGAAAACTTGACACAATATGATTTCTTATTAAATTGTCTGCTAAATAGTGTTGGTTGCAATTTTTTTTTGTACTTTAGAAGGAAATGCACAAAATTTACAATTTTAGTGGCATGTTTATTGTGAAATAAGATTCAATATCTGTCTAAATTATAATTGAATAAATATTCTTTTGTTTCAGAAATTAAGTGACATAGAAAAGTTAAAACAACAGAAAGCAGCGGGCAAGCAGCTGGAACTCAACCAACTGGCGAAGATTCAGAACGAACAAGCTCTTCAAAAGGAGTTAGACCAACTAAGGTTATGATGTTTCCACCACAGTTGAATTGCTCAAGACAACATAATATACATAATCTTATCTTAAGTAATGAGCCTAAATTGATATAGGTAAATACGTATTATATTTATATAACGCTAAAATGCATTTTCGTATTGTAAATAAGCATGCAAGTATGCGTATCGGCATATTACTTAGCCTCTCGATAAACGGAAGGTAACTTCTACGGGTTAATCTGCGTACTAATACTTCTCGCAAGTCAATCTACTGTCAAAAACAGCTAATACTTACGAACAAACGTTGATTATTTAAATACTTATGATATAATACCTCACGCCACCTGTATTGAATATCTGAAAATACTCTTCTATAATAATGTTTAAATCATACATGAATCATAGATAAATCATACATGACAAGATGTATGCCGATACCTATAATACCATGATAACGATTGCGGATAAAAATAATAAAATAATTTTGTTGAAGCTTTTTGGACTTTGATCTGCAAATTAGGGCACTCGTCTGCCTAAATTAAATATAAATATATTTTCCTAACTTAATAATTGTTTTAAATGCAAATAATTAAAAAAATAAACTCGATAATTTAACAACTTTTTTTGCTAGAAGATAATGTTTGTTGTGTTATTCAGTTGTATTATTAAGTGCGTGACTTGATTAACAATACATTATTATATTTTAACCCTAAGGATAACATTTTGTTTTAGACAGAGCATTATTAATAACCGACTAAAATACAATCTCATTTTAAACCAGTTATGAAATCGAATTTAGATTTATATTCAAAATTCCAATATAGCAAATTATTTAATTAGGTATAATATTATTTTTACACTTTTTCGCACCTTTGACATGTTCGAGGGATTCGTGATTTTCTTTGGTTTATGTTCACCATTGATCCAGAGTTGGGTTTATTCAAATCAACTGTGAATGATAATTATTTGTTAAATAGTTACGGGCGGCTCGCGAAAACATCATTCGGGCATGCCAATACGCTTATAATTATTATTCTTCAT
Source organism: Manduca sexta (assembly GCF_014839805.1). NCBI lineage: Eukaryota > Metazoa > Arthropoda > Insecta > Lepidoptera > Sphingidae > Manduca > Manduca sexta. The sequence goes on along the minus strand of NC_051142.1, from coordinate 9,960,776 downwards.
TCATTGTACTAGCCACTAAAAATATGTTCGAACCTAAAAAAAGGTCGCTAGAAAACAGGCGCGCGAGGAGTTACAGTCGGTCCTGGATGCAACTTTACAAGCACATTATTATTTATTCCATAAGTAACGGCACGTTAACCAATAAACATTCGCCATCTTTGGGATAGGCTATTTATTCCATGTTTTTTCTCTGTACCTATGCTAACTCATTTATAATGCGAATTTTATAAACACCAAGTTCAAATATGTAATAGATACGCATTGCTATAAACATATAACAAGCCTACCCATCGATCTAGCATAAACCAATTTTTCAGTAATCCTTACATATTATAACACTAAGTTCCCCGCCGCGTGTCTGTCATTTTGAACATGGTAAGCTACCGGACGGATTCTGATGCCATTTTCTAAGGAGACAGTCTGAGATCATGAAAACGACGCTGATAAAGCTACTCTTAAAGTTCTTGTAGTTCATCCCGGAAAAATATATAGTGGGAATTTTATTCCGGAAGAAATCTCACGTGGGTGAAACCGCGAACAAAAGCTACTTCCTGTATTTCATACTATCGTCTCTCTATTTAATAAGTATGGCGTTAAGCATTGAAAATCGTAATTGCTGGCCATAGAATATTACTGGTAGGTCACGGCATCTTAGTGCATTTCGTACGCATTTACACTGATTGCGCCATTTAGTGTATTCTTTAGTCATTTTAATTGCTTTCTTTTGGCCTCTACAATTATTGGTTGACACGAAAATAATATTATTAAGGTTTATACTCTTTGTATATTGTATTTAAGAATACAGAAAAATTACCTACTAGATAAATATTGCTATGTAAGAAGTATTCTATGGTGAAGTAACCATAAAATAAATATTTTCGGCGACATAGCTTAGTAATTATTATATAATGAAATTTGAACCTACTTTCAATAAAGTCCTGTTTGAGTAGTATCTTAAAATACTGAAAGACGAAAGTTAGTTAGCTAAGAAATATTTTGGCTAAATTGAATGAGAAATATTGTTAAAGATAAAATAAAATAGTTGAAGACTAATTATTAAGCTTGTAAAATGCATATTTTTATATTATGTAACGAAAGTATGAATAATTATATTCTTATATACGTTAAATATGGTTTGTGTTGACGACATGTTTTCTGTTTTGTTTTGGTTAATCTATTCATAATAAACTGGATTTTTTATTTTTAAATGTTGTTTTTTGAAACCTGCAACTTTTGCAATCTTTTAAATTTTATGCCATAAGAACTTGTATAGATAAACTTTTTATTGCATTAAAAAAGTTAAAGATTTTTGAGACGGGGCAATAAGGAACTACTATGACCGCTGTGACTGACTAACTTCTATTTTTGAAGACATTTAAATTTGCATTCATAGATTTTGTAAAAAAAATTGTTAGCAAGAAAATGGGAAATTTATGATTTTTTTATGCTAATCGATTGTGATGCTTATGAGGACAAAATCGCCCGTAATCGATACGATTACGGACGAAAGGACGGGACACAGTTGCGAGCGCCGATGGACGGGGGTGCGGGCATCGTGGGGCGTGATTGCTGGCAATCGCGCGTCGCTGTCGCACTAAACTACCTGCATCCTTGATTAGTTGCGACGTGTTTAGAGAAGGAAGATCATTGTATATTAAGTAAAAATGCGAGACGACTATGTATGAAACGTTAAATTTTGTAGTTTAATTAAAAATCATCCAGTCGTTATAATTATAATAGATCAGAGTATTGTAATAACCCTCTGTGTATTAGGAGGATACACTAGCGTTATTAACACATCTTCATCTTCGGAAGAAGACATGTTATCGGGTCAAAATCGGATAGTTGAAAGCCGTCACCTCACGTGGCGCCCAGCGCCACGTCCGTGCCTCGTCCCTTCTATATGTTTTTAAAAATTGCGACGGCGCGGCGCCCCTTCCGCGCCCTGTCTGCGCCCCACGTCCCTTCTCTGTAGCCCGCATCATGGACAGCATCCTAAGAAAGTTTTCTTGCAGCTAGCTAGAGTAGTTGTGATAACTGTCCTTACCGCTCAGTTTCAAAAATCCATGCTGTATACTACTACTTCGCAAACCTAAGATAAAAGTAAGTTTTAGTGGACTATATTCTTGCTAATATTAATAGAATATATTAAGTGAAAAAATTAAAAATAAACTTAATCCTCCGACACAACTCCAAGGTTCGATGACATTTCGTATATATTTTTATTCGTACATGAGTTCATTGCAATGATACGAGCAGTGAGCACAGCCACTTCTCAACCGTATTAATACAATAATCATGAAAAGATTATTTAAAAAAAAAACAATAATTGATAATAATAAAATGTTAACCTTAATAAATGTAAAGAGTTGGAAATACCGTGTAAGATATTAACTCCAGCGGAAATTGACTCGAGCGTGTCGCGCATGCTTCTAATGACGACGTGAACCTACGTACGCATTTTTTAACCGACTTCAAAAGATGGTTACTGTATTCCTCGGATTATTTAATGTTTGTTCAGCCTCCATATTTGCCCCAGTGTCCGATATTTATTATTATTTTTACGTTGGATTACGTGTACAGGTTTGCACTGATTTTTATTTTCACTTCTAAAATCAAAATCAACGCGCTGAGATTTTTATCATGTTTTACGTATTTAAAAAAATGTGTTTATAGATGTACTTATATATAATTATTAAAGCTAAACAAGACAATGCAAATACCTAGTATATCCTATTCAATACATTGGTGTATAATCGAACAACATTAACTAGTATAAAACAATGGAAGATGGGCCTACGGTTTAGAGTAAGCTTTTATTAGGTACTTTTATCTTTATTGCTTTATCTTCCTATTTTGTCGATTCCTTGTCTTTTAAAGGACATGCGGCACAAAACTAGTACAAGGGTTTAAATCAAGATAATAATTATTATCAACTTATACTACTGTCTGTTAAACCTTTCATAGTATCTACACGATATTCGACAAAGTAATAAACATTCCCACCTCTGTCCTTCCGCTCAACTTGACACCGGTAAGCACTAACAAGTGCCCTCTTCCCTGGCGCATTTTATTTGCACACGATAAGATATCGATAATTGATATGTGACGGTAGCCATAATTGTTAGTTGGGCAGTCGTTGCGCTCGGTGTGTTGACTCCAGATAAATTTGTTTACGGCCAGTGTTATTAATGGTCGAGTAAATTCTACACATTTAGTTGTTTCTCGCCGGGACACGACGTATCAATATGGACAAAAAATGTGAGAGCGATCCTCTAATTAGTCATTTAAATAGGACAAGTGGTGAGAATAGTGCGGAAGTTAGGGGGTCCTTGGATACGATAGAGTTTGATGGAAAAATGGCAAAGAGTTCGACACAGGCGGGAGATTTGGCGGAGACATGGGGTGGACGCCGTTCCTTGCCCGACTCGGGGCGTTTGCGAAGAGTACAGTCCTGGTCTGGTGGACCACCGGATGACATGAGCTCCGAGATTAGGATATTAAGGGAACGGTACGTATAAATTGTTAAATTTTGCTATTGATGAGAGAACATTAAATTAACTTTATATGTTCCATTTTAGTAGTTGATCAGTTTGTGTGAAGTATCCCACGTGTATGTAACGGTTATCGTCGATTGTAATTGATAAACAGATAATGCATAATTATTAAGTATTCGATATCTCCTACGATCTACAATATGTTATAAACCGATTTCAAATTGCATTAACAAGATATTATAAGTTAATAAGGCCATTTATATGTAATAATATGATGACAGCGGATTTTTTTAATACCTATTTATTCTACCTCCATTATTTTGGCAATAATAGAATTATTTTAATGATTACAATAAAATGTTAACGCTTCAAATTGATACCATGTAAACGTAGTTAGTCACACAATTAGCAGAATAATTGCATATTTATGATCCAAATATTTATAGTTTAGGAGACGGCTTCACATATTTATTGAGACATGTAAATAGGGTAAGAGTATCACGTTGAATTATAAATAATCCGCTAGGTTGGTGCGAACACAAACAAGACCACATCCTGGCGCAGTTCGACAACTTACCACCCGGCAGCGACTCACGCTGTCCTCCCTGGCGATAGTGGATTTCATGAGTTTCTGTTCCATGAGCATCATGGCTCCTTTCTTCCCGAGGGAGGCCTCAATCAAAGGCCTCTCAGACACCATGTGCGGAGTGGTCTTCAGCTTCTACGCGGTCATTATGTTCCTAACATCGCCGCTGTTTGGAAAATTCGTAAGTCCAATAGTAATTTGTATTTTAGATCATGCAAAGGAAGAAAGACTGTAAAAATTTAAAAAAAATCTCCGGTGAAAATAGTTAACTAAGTAATTATACTTAGAAGAGACAACTAATATGGCCGTTTTGTTAACTTCGTTACATTATAGCTTATAGGTAGGTAATTACTTATATCACGGCAATATTATTATTACAAATACATATTAAGAAAAAAAAAATATAACAAGATTGGTGTCTACTAACTGAAGTAATAATAAACATTCTAATTTTGTAGCATACTTACTTACACTTACATCTACAGACCTTAAAAACTTTTAATACTAATCCGAAATTCAATAAACATTTGTAGTGAAACAATGTAAATAAACTTCAAGGTTTTGGTTAGCAACATTTTATGCGACATTGAAATAACTTGCTAGCATTGGCCAATGTGTAAACTTTCAAGGATTTACAATGTTGCAAAGCTATTTGCACAAGGCTTAGGTACTAGGGTATGTGCAAAATAAACGCAAATATCCTTATAATAATAAAAAATAAGATTATAATAAATTCATCACCAGACTACAAACTCAATAATTTCTCAAAGGCAACATATTTCAACTAGTTTTACCCTATCTTTTCGTAATTAGGCATCTTAACTCATCTATACTCATATAATAAAAATAAAAGCATCTCTTGCAGACTTAAAAATAAAAAATATAAATAACAAATCATTGCAATAAAATTCACAAACCTACTCTGCTGGTGTAAAATTGGTATTGAAATATTTTTGGCCTAGTTAAGTAATTTGTCGCCTTTGTTTGAACATAGGTATCGAACTGTTCCTATTTAAGGATGTAATTTCGCGGATATTTGAAACCTAAACCTATGAAATATGAGGAGAGACATATGCCCTGTAATGGAACACTAACAGCCTAGCAACCTAGGTATTGCACGCAACCTATTCACACTAATTTGCGATGTCAAGTAGGTACCATGCTTAGCAGATATTATTATAAGAACTGTTTTTCGAGTTAAGCGATCGCACGATTCAGGTGGAAAAGAACTGAGTTACCATCGGCTATATAAGCATTTTCCTGACTTAAGATAGAAAATTTATTAAAGTAAATATTGATCACAAGACCTTGACATTATTAAACATTTCTACGTTTGTAGCATTCCTAACAAGTGTTATAGCTCGATATAACATATCAGTCCTTGAAATTACGTATGAGAGTACTTATAAGTAATGTGGAAGGAGGTATAAACGTATAGTTTTGTGGTAACGTAACTATAACACTAGTAGCAGGATATAACTATGACGACAAGAATACTTAAATATGAAACTGACATTAAATTTAGTCATCAGTTACTTATAAGAGCAATAGACGGTCTCTGGTAAGCCGTAAGAAGGCCCTTTTGCACGATATTGGGCTTTCATTCATATAGTGAAACATTATAATTCAGCAATGGTATAGGTAAGGACAACCTTTAGCGATACAATTGCTTGTTAATTGAAATCTATCCGTTCACCTATTGACTTCACCCCGCATCCATCCACTGCAAAGCAGTAACTTCCGGATTACACTCATCAATATCTCCCTAGCTCCTACATTTTCAACAGACCGGCATAATTGTGTCGACTGTCGAGGAATAATCATCTCTCGTCAATCGATATTCTATTGAACCCCACTCTTCTTACCATCAGGTACAGTGTGTCTCTCGGCAGTGCCCGTATAAAAAAAAAAACATATAATACACAGTTTTATATTTATGTACCTACATTTTCATATTATTTTCCTAATAATCGCTGCACAAGCCAAGTTCCAAGATAATTAATTATTCACGAAATTTGCCGTGATATTGTGCGCATATTGCGTATTACCGGCGAGATTGAAGATTTGGAAAAAAAAATTGAAAGTCCCGCGTGCAAGATATATGAATATCTTATATATACCCTTTGTGCGGGGCTATAGACTCATCCATTCTAAAATCCTGGTATTACTCACATGAAATAGCTTAAACCCTGAATGAATCTGCTGGGATAGACAAATTATCTGACCACGTATCGAGGTGGCTTTCTCTAGACGATTCTATTTTGTCTTTTCAAAATTTTAAAAATTAATACAAACAATAATTGTAAAGTGCCCATAATGAGCGTGCAAATACATTTGCTAATATAATATTGTAATGAAGCTTATCTTATCAGTACATAATAGGTATAATTGATCCGACATCGTTTGCAGCTGCCGTCCGTGGGCGCCAAGTTTATGTTTACAGCAGGCATGTTCGTGGCCGGCGTTTGTAATGTTTTGTTTGGGTAAGTTGACAATAACAAAAATAATAAATTGCCTTTGTGACGCGGATGATCCTTCGGTTATACAGAAGGCCGCGGGTTCGATTTCCCCGGTAAAACAATTGTTTGTGTAATGCATGAATATTTGATTCAGCTATAGAACAGGAATAAAATCAGGCAAATAATTCGATCGGTTTTTTTGTTTTAACTATCCTCAACAGTAAATATTATAAGTAATAGGTAACACAGTTATAAATAACCGTAACAAATTACAATTATAGAGACAGACAGACAGTCTAACTTTAGGTAAGTTGGTATTTGTTAGACCAATTAGAAGACACAATGATATAAAATGTACCGCTATTTAACCTTCCTTTCAGCACCCTCGTCTTAATAGAAGACACAGTCACGTTCACCGCCCTTTGCTTCTTGGTCCGCGGCGTGGAAGCCCTCGGCGCCAGCGCATATTCTACAGCCAGCTACGTGTTCGTGGTCAATGCGTTTCCCGACAGCATCGGATCTGTTTTAGGAATATTGGAGACATTTGTAGGACTCGGCATGTCTGTAGGACCAGCAATAGGCGGTCTGTTATACTCGGTATTACCATTTTCTTATAAACTTTAATAATACTCAATGTAATGAATCGAAAGGTCAATGAACCAATGTATTATAATATTATTATAAAAACCATAAAAATACTGTCAAGACCAGTTTTATATTTGTATACAAACAATTTTATTTCATTTTTGTTTTTTATAATTTAATATTACAACTAAATAACTGGATTATAATTTATGTTAATTGAATTTTAAGATATAAAATCGGAATATAAAACAAATATTTTTTTATCTATACACATAATAAAATTGTAACAGGCCGATGTCTGTACATTATAGTTATTGAAGTAAACCTGATATGGGGGGTCCTTATTAGAGCAACGGAAGCCAAAAAAACAGTCTTTAGAATTTCATTTTTGTCTGACTGTTTACGAATCACGTAAAAATTAATGCATGGAATTGAATGCAAGTTTCATCGATGTATTGCAAGAGGTCGAACTAAAATATAGGCTCCATCTTATCTCGGGAAATATAAAGCGAGACTTTTACCCGGAAAAATTTACTTACTCGGACGGAGCCGCGATCAAAACCTGGCTGAAATATAAAACTTCTTCTGCTCTGCATTATCTTATCTTAATAATCTTATTAAGCTTAGTTTACATGATATCTAATATTACTTTAATATATTCTAAACTAGCTTCCGCTCGCAGCTTCGCCCGCGTGGATTTCGGACTTCAAAAATGGAGCCGGTCGCGAACGCTCGAGAATGTTCGTTTTACGAAGCTACTCGCTAGGTGATTCGCTAACCTCTAGGTGCCAAGCAAGCCGCCTGCCTGTGCGTTCGCGACCTTATATACTTAGTCTGGCCATAAATACTGTTACACTTAATTATAAAAAAATATTACATTTGAATTTCGAATCTGTCATTTTTATACGATTGTTCATTGTGTTTTCTCATTTTGGCGCCAATACATTGTAAAATATTTTGCGATATTAAAATGGTGTGGGGTGATAAAGAGAACCGAATCGCTGTGATAGCATTACACAAAGTAGGTATGGAGCCAAATGCAATTTTTAAAACTCTCCATACACTTGGTATTAGTAAAATGTTTGTGTACCGGGCTATTAATAGGTACAATGAGACCTCCTCTGTTTGTGACAGAAAAGATCTGGCCGTCCACGTAGTGTTCGTACGAAAAAGGTGGTCAAAGCAGTAAGGGAAAGAATTCGAAGAAATCCTGTCCGAAAGCAAAAGATTTTATCTCGGGAAATGAAGATAGCACCTAGAACCATGTCGCGTATTTTAAAAGATGACTTAGGACTTGCAGCCTATAAGAGACGCACTGGCCATTTCTTAACTGATAATTTAAAGAAGAATAGGGTGGTAAAATCGAAACAACTACTGAAGCGGTACGCAAAGGGAGGTCACAGAAAAATTTTGTTTACGGATGAGAAAATTTTTACAATTGAGCAACATTTTAACAAACAAAATGACCGTATTTATGCTCAAAGCTCTAAGGAAGCTTCCCAATTAGTCGACAGAGTGCAACGTGGACATTATCCGACTTCAGTGATGGTTTGGTGGGGTGTTAGCTATGAAGGAGTGACTGAGCCATATTTTTGTGAAAAAGGTATCAAAACATCGGCACAAGTGTATCAAGATACCATTCTTGAGAAGGTAGTTAAGCCCCTTAACATCACCATGTTCAATAACCAAGTATGGTCCTTCCAGCAAGACTCGGCGCCGGGTCATAAAGCTCGGTCCACGCAGTCTTGGTTGGAATCGAACGTTTCGGACTTCATCAGAGCTGAAGACTGGCCGTCGTCTAGTCCCGATCTTAATCCGCTGGATTATGATTTGTGGTCAGTTTTAGAGAGTACAGCTTGCTCTAAACGCCATGATAATTTGGAGTCCCTAAAACAATCTATACGATTGGCAGTGAAGAATTTTCCCATGGAAAGAGTGCGTGCTTCTATTGATAACTGGCCTCATCGTTTAAAGGACTGTATTGCAGCCAATGGAGACCACTTCGAATAAGCTTTTTATATTTTTAATTGTTTTATATTTATGTATTAAACTGACACACTGTAAAAGTAATAAATGTTATTTGCAGTTAACAATTTTCTTTTTTCTTTATTACAATATTTATGGCAAGACTAGGTATATACAAAAATAATCCTTATAGCATGATTCAGTATTCACGCATGATGCCTTATTATTAGCGTATTTCATGTATAACTTTGGTGTTTCTATACCGATTTCTATGTTTCTTTTTTATGGAATATTTAATAATGTTAACTTTTTTAATTAGGGATGACTGAGAGTGTTATAAACGTAAGAGTAGACAAATATAATGAGAAAGCTTCGTACTGCAAAGCTATCGGGAGTTACACGTGTTATTGTGAGTCAACCATAAAAGATAGACATATGCTGTCGTGGGATATTTTTTACATAATTTTAAGGAGAACATTTCCGTCATACATGATTTCTGTGTAGCTTTAACCATTAAGGTTGCACACGCGACGGAAGCTTAAAAAATGGAGTAACTTCTCCCGTTTTCCCAACATTTCCCTTCACTGCTCTGCTCCTATTAATTGTAGCGTGATGAAAATTATACTATAACCAGCACAGGAGTATGACAAATAATTGTACCAAGTTTCGTTAAAATCCGTCGAGTAGTTTTTGTTTCTATAACGGTTATACAGACAGACAGACAAAAATTTTACTAATTGCATTTTTGGCATCAGTATCGATCCCTAATCACCCCCTGATAGTTATTTTGGAAATATATTTCATGTACAGAATTGACCTCTCTACAGATTTATTATAAGTATAGAAGATATATAGATAATGTTATTATTCGCAAGAGTAAAATAACGACGAAAACTGTTTGTAAAATGTACAAAAATTCAAATGTTCCAGGTAGATCGGAGGCTTCGGACTACCATTTTACAGTCTTGGAATTGTGATGGTCATGACAGTGCCCATAAACTTTATCTTGCTAACGGACTGTGAAGGTACATACATTACATACAAGTTCATTTAATTGTAATAAGTAAATTTAAATTAAAACATATCACGTATTTTTAAAACGTTATGATTAACTTTTTCTTTCAGAATATGTGTCTGGCTCAAAAACAGCTTCAATAATAAAACTATTCAAAATTCCGTCAATAATCATCACGGGGTTGGTGATAGTAATAATGTCCAACACTTGGGCCTTTCTGGACCCGACGCTAGAGCCCCATCTACGACAGTACGGCCTATCTACGGAACAAATAGGGTTGATATTCCTTTTATTTTCAAGTCTATATGGAATCTTTAGCCCAATTTGGGGCTGGGTAGCCGACAGGTAAGCCTACAAAATGACTATTCTAAATAATCACGTGTTCTATTTACTGAGTGATAGCTTGATATATGCCATAACAGTGTACATTTTTGCCACCAAATAGATGTGTTCGGTATTTTGTTAATCGAACCTATCACCCACACTGATATACATTGGCCAAAACAACTTAAAGTAATGCGACATGGCTACGTAATAAAATTTAATATTCTACTTACGATATTGAACATAAACCAAAAGTTGTTGAAAACGAATGTAATATTAATATCGATATTAATTTATTGTAGAGTTCACAATCATTGGTGTATGATGGTGTGGGGTTTATTTCTCTCAGCTGCTGGATTGTTATTGCTCGGACCATGCCCTTATATACCAGGATTGCCACGGTAAGCTTAGAATATTAATAGATCTAATCTATGATTGTATATTTTTTGTTAGCGTTTATGCTGTTTTAAAAATTCCTAATTTTAATACAAATTCCTCTTCAATTTTACTACAATAAGTAGATTAATATGATGATTGAAGTGTGGTGACAGCCTTTTCATTATAATAATAGTTAAGTAACTAATTTTCTTTTTCAGAGATCTTTGGCTCGATCTGGTAGCATTGTCTATTCTCGGAATCTCAGTCGCTTTAACACTCTTGCCTACGTTCCAAGGAGTGTTAACAAGTTCTATGTAAGTTTTACATATTGTATATTTTAGTCCATCATTGTAGCGCTATTGCAGTTTTGGCTAATTTGGCAAAACAAGAAACTAGTGAGATCCTGAGCTCAAAACTCAGAAATGTCAATCAGAATTGGTATAATACAATTTAAATTTGCTAATAAAATAATTAACCTATTACATAAAGAAAATTTTGGAATATTTGAAACGGCATTCCGTTAAAATAGTCGTGAAAAATATTTTTATTTTTGTTATTGTAAAAATAAAAATATTTTTCACGACTATAAGCATACGTAACTTAGGTATCTTATGAGAATTTGCTGATTTGTTTAGTTACGAAGGCGGATGTCCTGAAGCGCTGGCAACCTACAGCGCCGTGGCGGGCGTCTGGTCTTGCTGCTACTCCTTTGGTGAAGTCCTCGGCCCTGCGTTAGGCGGCGCACTCACTCAGCGATATGGGTTTCCGTTCTGTGCCACCCTCTGTGCTGCAGCCTGCTTTACTATGGTAAAATAGTTAAGCTAAGAATCTAGTTCATAAGTCTGTTTATTAAAAAATCATCAATGCTATACGTACCTAAAAAAATACTTTTAATGATGATCTTAAATAAAATAAGATAATAATTTCCTGCATGATATCAATTTGTAGCAAAGAAATTCTATATATCTAGAGTAATCCAATCGATTTCTTTATAAATTGAAACTATGTGCTTAATTTTCTTTTTGCCAGGGTGTAATAACGCTGACTTTCTTCTCTCTTCGTGAATCTGCTAAGTGGATTCGAGGCTCATCGGGAAGTGTGTCTGACTCCATTCCATACACAGATACGACTTGGAACAGTAATAATTTCTGTCGAACCCGAAGTGCACCGGAGAGCAGACTAGCTGGTGAAGCTTCCCCTCTACTCACTCCTTGCTCCTGTGTTGCTAAACACAGTAAGTCAAATAATATTGAAATTATTTTATGAATGTTAATTTTTACTGCCTTAGTGGCGTAATTGTACTGCGTGCGCGGTACCTGGGGCCCCGGATTCAAATCTTGGTCGGGCAAAGTTATATTAGGTTTTTCTACTTATTATTAGTCCCGGATGGATGCCCGAATTAATCTAAATTAATTGAATTAAGTTTGCCTCCTATCATATCAACCGGAAGGATCACACTTGTCGAAAAATGGCAACTCTGGATCCACTTTTGCTTACCCCATTGGGGATAAAAGCGGAATGTGTTGCGTTTGTTAGTTTTTTGCAAATTTTAAACGAAATTTATTTTCGTGAGTAAACTAACTTTTATATTCGCCACTCTTAACACCACCGCAAAAGAGAATAAAATTGTTTTATAAATTATATAGGAAACCTATAAGTAAATTACGTATATTAAATATGTTATTAAAATGATTTTTCCCAGATTACACATACGGTACTACACCACCGAAACATTTCTGTTTGCTACATAGTAAAAGCAACAAGAGCGGATCTGCAAGTGTTTCTGAATTTGTTGTCTATTTTCTTAAATTTCAATATATAACTGATATTTATATCAGAATGAGAAGACGTAAATTACGAGAGGAACTAGAAACTGATTCAAACGAACAGCCCTATCAGAATTATATTGAAATAGACAAAAATGTGAATAATGAGGCTACCCATAAAAGTACAACAAAATTTTTTAATATAAACAACAACTTAGTGAAACCAAATGATGATGATTACTGCTCGTATTTAGACGAAACTATATTTGGCAGTCCAGCGATAATGCAAAATGTAAACAATGAGCATATTAAAGTGAAAAAAAATAACACCGGGCTGGTCTCGAATGTTTTAATTTGTGATGATGAGAGGAAATATTCTAATGAAATTTTAAGACATAACATTCAAAAAGTTATATTTTACGAAAGGAATCAAGAATGCACTTCTTTAAAAGATGTATTTGTAAGTAATATTGTATTGAACAATTTATGGTTTTGCCTTTTAAACAGCATAATATTATTAATATAACAGACAGCACAAGTCACAAAATAATATACCATTATTTTATCGATTTACTTATATTTAATTAGAATTATATAAGCATTTTTTTTTTGGAATTTGCAGGACAGTTGTGAGTGCCGAGATGAAGTAACTTATGTCAAGGGAACTGTAACTGTATCTTCGAGTGGCGCATGTGAAGTTTAACTTAATTTAAATTTAAATAAATCCAATTTTAAAGATTCCTATAGTTTGATTTTGCCTGGCGAGTGTGTTACCCCTCCTATACGTTATTATTACTCACTACAGTTTGCGGCATGATAAATTATTTGAAACGTAAAGGGATAATAATTAACTAGAATCACTATCTTTTAAGTAAACCAATTTCTTGATTTATTTCAATGAAATCATATTCTGACTAACGGTATAATATATGTAAACAATATAATAATAATCTCAATAACCACTCTGCTTGACCGTTCGTACAAGCTGCTAATCAAGCAAATATGACCTCTGTCAACAATGCCGAATGGATGTGTATGTAATGGAGGACTACAAAAATTACAAGAGATGTTAGTGTAATTTGGCTTAACTTGTTGATTATACCCTATACTTTACGGAAACTAAAATGATATAATGAAATACCATGTATAACTTACTAAACCGTATAGTTACAAAGATTTTGTTCGGAAAACGAAACTGTTTTGGTAACGAAGAACATGAGTGCATATTGTGTGGTCTAAGAATTTCAATATGTGGCAATCATGTATCTACCATAACATTTTTCAATACAATTACCAAAGCCAGTGCGACATCACGCATTCAACATCGAATGGCTACAGCATTTCTTCTACTAGGAAAATATAAATTAAAAAATGTATCCATTAAAATCTTTAACCAAAACATTTTTAACTTAACTACTGGTTTTAGAGACCTTATTACATTGCAAGAAATGCGTTGTTAAAAAATATTGATTTATAACAACGAATAGTCAAGTTACACATAAACATGTTGTACTTTTCAGCAAACAATTGAAACACTACATATTACGTATGTTTACTGAGAGTAGATTGGACCAGGTGACGAGGGGATGGGGTCAACTGATAGAGGGGAGCGACCCTATCTCTGTGCCAAAACGGGATAAAACAACAACTCTCTTTCTAACCTGTGATAAACCGACGCGGTGTTATTATCTCCTAGTACTTTATTCAGAATGATGACGCAATCATTGAACACAATATATTTTTTACGCAACACCTAATTTTATTATGTTGATTGTTGGGCTATCCCCGTTACTCTCGTATATACTTTATCTAAATTAGTTATAATACATAACAATAGAGAATTTGTTTTTTTTTGTATCTATCTATTTTTTATTTATGACAAATAAGCGTAATGTTTGCTTGATTGTAAATGGTCACCAACCCCTTGAACTATACATATCACCTCACCTCTAGTTACCAGTAATAGAAACGATGAAAGTGTTGTCAAAGGAAATTATTGTATTAGCACGAGTACTGATTATCTTTAGAGTATAGAAATATAAGACTGTAGAAACAAATAAAACTATTCCTCCCAGTAATTTAATTAATAACCTTTAATAGAATTATAGAATAATATTGTATAACATAACGAATTTATTTCACATTTTTTTATTTGGTTCTGGTAATAATCTAACAATTTCATGTGGATTTGAATATATGAAGTTATCTTCCGCATCGAAAGCCAAACCGAATATATTTTTTACATGAACAATTTCTTTCAAAGTGTGTTCTTCTTTAATGTAAATTCCACTTTGGCTACAAAAATATGGAACACCTTTATTATTTATAACTATGGCTCTGTAAACTTTTGGTCCTTTGAGTAAAATACGTTCTGTAGTTCCATTTTTGATTTCATAAAGACCTTTCTTGGTGGTAATATAAGTATTTTGATGGTCGTCGATAGCAAATTGATATATCTTCTCAGTAATATGTTCGACGAGTTCGGTATCATTACCTACTTTTTTATGTAGGCGCTGTGACGGGTATTCAATAAAATAGAGATGGTGTTTATAGAACATGTGCCAGATATCATGTTTTATTATTATGTGTTTGATTTCACCTGGTTTTGTTAGATCATGTTCGTATATCCCTTCGCTGCCTCCAAAGTAAGCTATTTTGTTTAACTTGTCGATAGCAATAGCGAATCCATTTTTTGTTGAATTTATGGCTATCGGCACCTTATGGCCAAATTTCACATATCCTATTTCGAACGTATCCTGATCGTCATCGCCCGCATTGTAACTGAAGAATACTGAGTGATTAAAATATGACAGGTGGTATGGTCTATTTATTCCGTTTGAAATTACTTCATGTTTATGACACTTTTTTTCTATCATGACACCTTCACATTTGGATTCGACAGGTTTAACTTTCGCGCCGTAGACAGTGTAAATCATGCAAAGTATTACAAATACTCTCATGTTTGATTGATAATATAATAAATAAAGATAGGTACATCAGAAGTTATTTTCACGCGAAATAAATTTCAACTGGATAGAATTCTGTTTTACGCCCTTTATTAATCGATATAAAAATGTTATTGGATATTTAATATTGTTATTGATATCAATTTCATGGGCGTTAAAACACTCCGCGTATCTATCACGTGAGGGAATATTACGCGATACAATAGTATCGCGTACAATACGCGATAATTTTATAAACTATTAATTATATTTGCATTTTTTAAGCCAGGCTGCACGTGTCACGAATATAATGCGTGAACAAAATATACATACATTAATATCTTCTATTTCTTTGTTTAAAAGACATATTGCCCTAAACAAAAATATTCTGTATAGAGAATGAATGCCAGATTAATAGGACAACATGAAAAGAAACTTCGTCCTTCTCACAGCCTTCAAACCACCCCGGCCTCACCCTCTGGCGGGCGGACCATGACGTCATAGCGGATTGAGTGAACTGTACAACTAAACTTAACTTTTCGATAAATTAACACTGTAAAGCAAATTCGACTTTATTGCAAACCTTATAAAGCTCAACGTTTTACTTTCCTCCAAATCTCCACATGTAAGTTTATCTAATTGGATCAACACGTAGGTATACAACTGTAAACAATTTGTTGGATTCATTAACAACCTTGGTTTTCTATGGGTTCCAGAAACACACACGTAGAGTAAGTAAATAATATCGTTATGATTTCTAAAACTAGAGTTGATTAATGTAAGCCAAACGTGCTTTACTTCCCTTCTAGTCAATATATTCTATCGCGTAATATATTTTATCACGAGGCCGCGCACGACTGCAGTGCAACAATGAAGTGTTTGATTGAAATAAGGATACTTTTTGTAAACCGGAACCTTTATCCTAAAAAACTTCTCTGTCTAATGTTTTTGTCCAGGTATTGTAGGAAGTTTATTGCGCTTGTATAGAACGTGACACAAAAATATTTTGTCCTCTAATAAAACCTTTTTTAGTGTTTGGAATTGAAACTTCCTTATTAGATCATTAAAAACGATCTCCACAGGGCTGGTCGACAAAAAATTTGACATACGTACGCATCAATAAATCAACTGTCGCTATCGTAGATAGATACCAATTGCTAAAACAAAAGAGTTTGGGTTATGTATTAAAAAAATTACTAACTTTATTTATTACTGCTTACATTTTAACGCACAGAAAAGGTCGATCAGTGTTTGAAGGTGACAGAATATTTGACAATGAGGTGTTACCGCAGCCGCTAAGTAACATATCCTCGGGCACGTAAAAATCGTGATCATTTGATTTGCATAGTTAATTATTGATACGTTGATGTAAGCACAAAATATAATAATAAAAAAACATACTTCCACGGAATAAAATATATAAGCATAGATACCTATAGTAAGTACCTATTTAATAAAAAAAAATCTATATTAACTTGTGAAAGGCGACCGACTGATCATTCTGTTGCGTAATTTGAATTGTATTGATCAAAAATTTAAAAAATTAGCAGCAAAAGCAACGAAAAATAAATCTTTGTAAATGAAGGCGAATGCACGCTGTACACCGTTTAATAATTTTCTATTCTTTCGCGCTCTTATTATTAGTATTTTTTTGGTTAATATTTGTTGCCTGTACAGGTATTAAAACTTGTTGACTGGATTTCATGTAGTTTCAACGGCAATGTGCTTGCGTTAGCTTAAGTATTTTCCGAAATAAACTGACTCCCACCCCAAAACCACTAAACCCCTAAATAATTAAACACTAAAACCCCTTCTATTTCAAAGGGAAAAGAAAATAAACTAATCTGAATTCGTATATAAAAGACTTCGGAAAAATAAATACCAAAATTTCAATGAGTTCTGTTTTTCGTCTAGTCATCGCTTAAGGAATTAGTGAGGGCTGGTAGGTGAGCTAGGTGATGGCTTTTATCGTTGTCACCGGTGAGAATCGCGGGGCGTTCTTTTCTTTATTTTTATTGAAATAATGTACATCTTTTTTGTTTCCCCGTTTCTTTATTTACTTAGTGCTTTTTACCAATAGAATTGGATATACCTTAAAAAAGGGCATAGGCCCCTTTTTGTCTCCAAAAAGTAAGTATATAGTGATATTTTAAACCCAGGAAAGGCGTTTAATGCGTGTGGATTCCCGAGCAATATCTAGTGACTATAAATTATTTGACTAACAATTATTACAGTTTTGTAAAGAACATCAGTGTCTCCACTAGAAACTTATTAATTCTATATATAAATATTTTCCATTCTTATATTCATACTTACGAAGAGACTCAGATTTTAGTATTTTCACGTGAACTCTTTACATCGGAATTAAGCACTTCTTTTTATTTTGCTTAGATATCGCTCTATATTTTTGCAATACAGTTTAACATCTAATCTATCATTTTGGTAAACTTATCAAGAGTTGATAAATTATGACATCATTTCAAATTAGTCACAAGTAAATGAGTGATCGCGCTTTACTCCCAATTTATAAATATTGATAGTCTGGGTAGGTACCACCACCGCAATGTTCTGTCGCCTAGCAGCAGTGTACTCACTGCTGTGTTCCGGTTTGAAGGAGATCGTAGCCAGTGTGGACATAATAAGACTTAACATATCACGTCTCAGGATGGCGAAAGCAGTGGAATACTTTATAATTCAAGGTGTTGGTTAGAGCTCGTCTCGTCATTCAAAGCAGTCAAAAAAAGCAAAGTTGCATATAAATAAAAGTACATAACATCACGCATTTTGTCCCCGAAGGGGTATGCAGAGGCGCAACTAGGGCACCCACTTTTCGCCAAGTATGTTCCGTCCTATGATGTGATAGGGGGCGAGCCTATCGCCATATCGGGCACAAATTCCAGACTCCGGGCTGATACTGAGCAGAAAAAACCCAAATATCACTTTTCCCGACCCGGGATTCGAACCCAGGACCTCAGAGCGCTATTGTACCGGACATGCAATACAACTACGCCACCGAGGCAGCCAATAAATAAAAGTACAAGTTGATGAAATTTATACTGCTCAGACTCTAATTAAATTTGAAAATTAAGCACTACGCACGTAATTATAGTTCTTTTGACATGAGCTTATTAATGATTCTTTTGAATAGTTGTTAATTTTAATATTTGTACAAAGGATATCTCAGATTCGCGCAGGAGAAAAAATATTCCCTAAATATACCTAGGTAATCATAAAAGCCAACTCTGTAACTCGTTATAATTTTACCACAAATTTAATCATAATTTTTATGACTAATTATAATTAATAAAAATATATCTCAGTGTTGGTAAAATTTTAATATTTATTAGCAATCAATTTCAAATTATTACATAAAAACATATTATATAGGTACTCTTTGGTGTACATTTAAATAATTTAAAATTAAATATCTTAAAATTACTATAAATTATAAAATGTACCTTCTCACTTATACATTATAAAGGTAGGTAAAAGCAAAAGGTAGGTAATTTATAAAAGAAAACTTAATATGACCATCTTTAAAATATAGAAATCATAATATTGGTAATTTATTTAGAATAGCTTATTACATTTCACGATTTTTTAATACCGATCGATGGTGCCTATTTTATTTGCTAACAATGAATCAAAGTTATTCATTCATAACATACCTACTTGATAATATCAAAATTATAACATTATCTTTAAATTTTCTCTCAAGGACGGATGGTTCATAGTACAATATGTCGTAATGCGTAGTAAATAACACATAATAAGATGAGCTTCACTATAGGTCCGTATAGATGATGCTGTTTTAAAGTAGCACCTACGGATTTAACGTGTCAAAATCATGCTGTCTGTAATTTATTATACAAGTAGATTGTAAACAGATGTTTAATATTTAATCTAGGGCTATTTTGTAACATCTGAATGTATAGCTTGCTCTTTATTCGAATGCTAATACAACAATCATCTACAGGACCTCATCTCAAGATTAAAAAAGAGTTTAGATTATTGAAAATATCTATCAAGATGAACTGAGGACAAGAATTACCACACTCATAACAGAAGAGAGAACGAAACTAATCAAAGGTCTGTCAGCGCTGTTGCCACATACCATCCGTCTTGACGCGACTGATAATTTCTTGTTCTGGAGCATGGAGTGTACTGATTCTATCTCCCAACGAGCCATGCGGCCTGGTTCCCGAGAAAAAAGGACGGAGTACAGTTGTGCGGATCTTCCTTGTATGGGTTCTTGACAGAAATTGAGGACGAGGTGATCATTTACGGCTTTCAAAACTTGAATTGTACCACTGAACTGCTGGTAGTTGGGTCGAGCTGGTAGAGTTCCTAAAATTAATGAATTAATGAATTGAAACCGTTCTAAAATTGTTTCTGAATTATAAATTAGTTACATTTTATTTATGTTATTGAAGGTCGGACCAGAGGAAAAAGAAAATAAATTCCTTTTAATTTCAAATAAATGAAGATGATTTTTCAATAGTTTATTATTATGCAGTAATTTCGATGTGGTGCAAAAGACTAGTGAATATTGGATCATTTGTTATTAATTGATAAATGTACATTATACGTCTTTGCATCTAAAACAATTTTTGTAGAAAAAAAACAAACATAAAACTGGGCTACTGATGTTTGTTTACAATAACTAATGGAATGAACTCATAAGTTTTATCATTTACTGCCTCTACCACAGAATAACGTAAATAGAAAAATTACCATTTTGTCCGTCCAAGATTTGCCAATATCCAGCTGAGTCGTTGCGGAAATACAATGCGTATTCAATAGTATGTCCCGCTTCATCCCACAATAGCCGTAGGTGTCGATACTCGTGCCTGAACCGGGCATTCATGTGCTGCACGTGGAATAGTTGGTTCTCCGTCGACGGCTGAAATTATACTTAAATTATTAATATAGCACTTAACAATACTAGTGTTTTGAGAATTGGTAATCGCCATGTATAAAAATGAGCTAGTAAATAGATAGGGACATTTGAACAGCGAGTCATAAACTAAATCTACTTAAATCAAAGCTAAATTTAACTTCAAGTCCTAATCAATAATACATTTGTAATATATCTGAAAATGTGGTAGAGCCAGCCTGTAAAAGTAATACTAAATATTTTAAATTCCGATTCCATTCCTTTAACACAAAACTATTTCTTTAATAGCGAATATGTAATATGATTCGTTGTGATGCTATATTTTTTATCTTTTATTAGAATTATGCCCAGAATTCAGCAACAAGATGTTAGTTATTTCCTAGTCGCTATGTCTACCTGGTATTCTTTAGGACATTTCATAATAAAGTTCATTCACAAGTGGAATAAACTTGTAAGTGATAAATATCTGTTAAAAACTACCTACAGCGAATAGTGGAGGATTAAAAGATCAGTCAATTTGGCCCGAGCAATAGCTTCGGTGCGTCACGACGTGGGCGGGGTTACCAGGTCATGTGGTCAAAAAGATCAAGATAATTATACGTAGACAATGGGCATATAGACATTACAAAATAGAATATGCCTATTTGTCAAAGTCAGCGTGTCATAAAGTAGGTGAAGTTATAATCAGTCGAATTAAATTGGCCAGCAGCAGCTTCTATGACTCAGATCTCAATTGGATTCTCGTTTCTAAGAGCACCCATGCGGCAAATATGTGTGAGACAACATTACCTACCTTAGTAGGTAGGCCGCAATTTATACACTAATGAATAGTGTTTGAAGAATTTTGCGGTTTCAGATTTTTTTGTTTACATAAAAACTTTGCAGATTGCATAAAATTTGCCGACACAACGGCCGAAATTAAAACTACGTTCGTTAGATTTTGTCATGACACGTGAAACTTATGAGTACGAGTATCTAACTTTAATATTCTTTTATTCAAAACACGACTAAATCATGACTTTTAATATAGATAATAGATACGCATGATATTGTACAATAATTTTTTTTTTTTTCAATGCTTATTGTACTGAGTTAAACACCTCCATAATAACTAGAACAGACAGTTTTGTAGAACAACTAAATTACTGTTTCTATAAACATAAGCACATATTATTATTATAATATAATATTATATTAATATAAACACTGAGTTATAAATACACTAATGTATCGCCTTGAACAATATTTTGGATTTTGTTCGAAATTTAAATAGATACAGAAATTCAGTTACAGTTTTGATGTTTTGGTTGAGAAGTCACAAATTAATATCAATATACTACACTGTATAGATAGGTACTCTAGACTTATTGGTCTGTAACCATCTCTGTAACCGAATAATTGCGGCAATGTGGCTGAAGTGACGATGAAAAAGTGGTTGATTGTGTAAAAAAAAAACAAATCTTTAAATATTTAGGCAAGTTCATACATACGTTAGTAATACTTTGGCAAACTGTTATAAACTAGTAAATAATAATCAAATATGAATGTTATCTCTTCAAAGAAGTTCAGACTTAAATGGCTAAGGTATTACTGATATAAAAATATATATACGCATGTAAACAACACTTAATACAGTTGAATGTTAAGACCTTCGTCATTGTACGAATATCTCCGGTCAATTAGAGGTCCACACAAATGCACTCACACAGTTTATATTTCTCTTGTCAAAAACGATAAAAACATTTTATTACTTTATATTAAAGTAATTATCTTTTTAAAGGTTTCAGTAATCTTAGCCTATAGTAATAAAGTCTGTTTTTGATATTCAGTAGATAGATGTAGCAATGCCCAGTTACAGTAGGATGCAGTCGATGGAAGCGAAATGAATTTGAGGGAAGGAAGTGGATCCGTTTAGCCGGATAGCATAACGAGGTCGATATCAGAATTAACTCTCATTCAATGGAGGGATTCACCAGTTACATATGCGAAATTCCCAGCAAATATTGAGTGAATTCTATTTAATATTTTTCTGTGTAACGATACGTTCGCACTATGTTTTTATATGTTTTAGCTACCACAATCGATTATTAAATACCATCGGACATATTATGTTTTAAAATGTGTCGCATTATCGTTGAAAAATAGATAGTTTTATCTGAATACCGCAATATTTACAAACTAGGTTGTACTAAATTTCATGAGGTAACTACATTTTAAAAATAAATATATTACTGACGAATTGAATTCCAAGGACAAGAATCTATAGATAGGTAAAGTAATAGGAAGACGCAAGCATTAAAACGAACTCTAGTATGTAGTGGAATTTACATTGAACGACTATAAAGATGATATTTGTTCAATTGAAGAAGTTACACAATACAATCAACGGGCACAACGTCTGTGGCATTTCATATTATGGAATATGAATGAAACATATTTTAACTACAACGTGCAGTACGATGTTTCGTTTTATGGTAACAGTTGCAAAGGTTATTTAGTCCAATAGTTAAATGTGGAAAATGAAACATTTACATATTAGTAAGGCAATAATTTGAAAATACAATTCACAGATTCTTAATATATGAAATGAAACATGAAACAAACCCCAAATGTAGATCGTGGAAACTCTGCACTTTCCCAAATGGTGACCATGGGACAACTCTGATACTCGACGACACCTTCATTGCTTAAGTGCATATACAATTCTAACGCCTTCCATTTTCCCATAATCTCTCTAATATCGAGCCTATCATACTTGTGTTCGCGTTCACAAACGAAGGTTTTGTTTGTTTCTGTTCCGTTTGATTTTTCAAATCCCGCGACATTCGAGATTGTCACTAGTATCGGGAAAAAAATACTAAAATAAATATCGACCACCATTTTAATTATGTTCTGTTCACATTCCAAAGTTTTTTCACTGCACTCGTTTACGTCAATTCATTTTATACAATGTTCAGGATTAAAGTCGCTTGCGCTTATGAGAGATCGTAGCGGTCTGCGACTGAGAGGCGAAGCTGCGCACGACTGTCTCACGCGCCTTGATGTTATCAAAGCTGACCCGACACTACTAGGTATATCAACTCGCGGAAATACCATAATATGCCAAAAGGAAATATTGCTATTCGTTGTGAATTTTCCTGTTGATTCAGAGAAATTGTCGGTTTTTCTCGTTTCAACTTCTATATTAGTAGATATCATCTCATATCAATATTATTTTAACATACATACATACATACATAACATCACGCATTTATCCCCGAACGGGTATGCAGAGGCGCAACTAGGGCACCCACTTTTCGCCAAGTTTGTTCCGTCCCATGATGTGATAGGCGGCGAGCCTATCGCCATATCGGGCACAAATTCCAGACTCTGGGCTGATACTGAGCAGAAAAACCCAAATATCACTTTGCCCAACCCGGGATTCGAACCCAGGACCTCAGAGCGCTGTCGTACCGGGCATGCAATACAACTACGCCACCGAGGCAGTCATATCATTATTTTAACTATGTATAATAAATTCCTTATAAATTATTATAATACTAGCTTTGGCTCGCGGCTTCGCTCGCGTGAAGGAATTTTCCGGGATAAAAGTCGGATATTGAAACTTTATAAAAATCCATTCTGTAGATTTTGAGAAAAAAAAATAAAGACAGAAATGGCTCCCTTTTTTTGGTCATAGTGGCTTCCACTTGAAAGGTAGATACATGCTGTCTCGGACTTTTATTTAAAACTATTTAAGACGAAAAATCCTACGGTACATCATTTTTATTTAACTCAATGGTTTAGGCAGCGTTTTTCCGACTTACTTGATATGTATCGTTATATTATGACCAAATTACACGAATTCACTATAAATTATAGCCTATGTGTTATTCTGATGTATAATCAATATTATTGTAAAGTTTCATCCAAATCTGTTCAGTAGTTTTTTCTTGAGAGGAACAAACATACATCCTTACATCCACCCTCACAAACTTTCACATTTATAATATTAACTAGTTGACCCGACAGACGTTGTCCCGTCTTAACTATGAATTTGCAGCGTGCGTTCCGTCAATCGCCGACAGTTATTTTAAACAATTGACAGTTATATAAATTTTATATTTTCGTTAAGTTTTCTTAAATTTTCTATTTTTCCGCGCAATTTTTTGATTTTTTTCTTTTATAAGAACCTTTTCCTGACAATAACAAACACAACAAAAAAAATAGTGAAATCGGTCCAGCCGTTCACGCGTGATAGCGTGACCAAGGGAAATAGGGATTCATTTATATATATATATATATACTAGCTTTTGCCCGCGGCTCCGCCCGCGTTATAAAGTTTTTCGGGCTGAAGTTTTCCGTTATAAAAGTCACGCTATATATTTTCCCGGGAGCCTATGTTCTTCCCAGGGTCTCAAACTGTCTCCATACCAAATTTTATCCTAATACGTTGGGTAGTTTTTAAGTTTAACACGTTCGGGCAGACCGATGCAGCGGGGGACTTTTGTTTTAATGATATTTTTGTAGAACTTTTTAAGAGGAACAATCCCGTCATACATTATTGTTGCATAACTTTAACCGTTTACGCAGCGCACGCAACAGAAGCTCTCAAAACTAATAAATTGTCCCCGTTTTTGCATCATGTTTCATTACTGCTCCGCTCCTATTGGTCATAGCGTGACGATATATAACCTATAGCACTCCAGGAACAAAGGGCTATCCAACACAAAAATATTTTTTCAGTTCGAACCGGTAGTTCCTGAGATTAGCGATTACTGCTCCGCTCCTATTGGGCATAGCGTGATGATATATATAGCCTATAGCATTCCAGGAACAAAGGGCTATCCAACACAAAAAGAATTATTCAGTTCAAACTCCTAGTTTCTGAGATTAGCCGTTACTGCTCTGCTCCTATTGGTCATAGCGTGATGATATATAGCCTATAGCACTTCACGAACAAAGGGCTATCCAATACAAAATGATTTTTTAGTTCGAACCGGTAGTTCCTGAGATTAGCCATTACTGCTCCGCTCCTATTGGGTATAGCGTGATGATATATAGCCTATAGCACTCCACGAACAAAAGGCTATCCAACGCAAAAAGAATTTTTCAGTTTGGACCGGTAGTTCCTGAGATTAGCCATTACTGCTCCGCTCCTATTGGGTATAGCGTGATGATATATAGCCTATAGCACTCCACGAACAAAGGGCTATCCAACGCAAAAAGAATTTTTCAGTTCGGACCGAAAGTTCCTGAGATTAGGCATTACTGCTCCGCTCCTATTGGGTATAGCGTGATGATATATAGCCTATAGCACTCCACGAACATAGGGCTATCCAACGCAAAAAGAATTTTTCAGTTTGGACCAGTAGTTCCTGAGATTAGCGCGTTCAAACAAACAAACAAACAAACAAACAAACAAACAAACAAACAAACAAACTCTTCAGCTTTATATAATAGTATAGATATGATACATATATCAGCGGACATTATGTGAATAAGTATGAATGGGCTTCTACTTTAACACGCGTTGTAAGCGTACCTTTAATATTGGAAAAATATATATATTTCTAAATCTTGATGGTGCAAAAGAAGTATTATAAATCTTTTTACGGTTAATTAATAGCGCCGTTTCTTCCAGGTTTAACAATTTTACTTCAAAGAAAAAAATGCTTATTTCGATTTTTGAATCATTAGAAGCAAAACTCAGTAACTTGGTGGGGTATTGTGTGCGCACTACAATTGTTGTTCTAAATTTTCAAGTTTGATTCTCGTGCCGGGGAAAGCTACATTAAGTTTTGTGCTCCTTACATGACAACACGCTCGCCCTTATTATGGAACCTAACATAGCTGGCAAAATATTGGTGTGTTAGGTGTTCCTAAAACACCTCTGCCTACTCCTGAAAAGGGAAAAGGCGTGATGCTTATCATGTAAGGTACTAGATAATATAGGTCACATCTGGCAACAATGCTGATTGGTTGTATATACAGGGTGTCCCAGAAAATAGTGTCAAGCGAATGTCCAGAGATAGAGCATCCCTTGGGGCATTGCATGCGACTCCACCTGCGTTAAAAATCTTTTCCCTTACAAAAGTCCCTAACGTCATGGTACCCATCAATAGCGCTATCTTTAGGAAGCCATCGTCATCTATTTAAAATATCATATAATAAAATATTTCCTACGAGAGCTCAGGCTAAAAAATCAGGCTAAAAAATTTCCTAAATATTAATCCAGACGACAGTCTATATGTGTGCAAATTTCATCTAAATCGACTAAGCCGTTTCTGAGTTTACTTCCTACAAACATAGAAACATCCGAACATTTTCACAACTTTATACTTTATATGATAGAATGATAGATACGAAAATTTTAACTTTAAGTTATAGAAAAATGCTTCTCTAATGGGAAATGTTACTTTAAACTTTTTTTATACATTCCGTGTCCGTCTGTCGGTCAAAAAACTTTTATTGACAAAAAAATATTGGAGTCTATAGTCTCTTTCAACGGTAAAAAAATCGAACTTGTAACCTAGACAATCAAAATATTTTACCGATTCTCCAAGATTTTTCAAAACCGATTAGGTACTTACTTCCCGTTGACCTAGAATCATGCAATTTGGGAAAAAAAATATCTTATATCACATGTCAAGAAAAAAATCTGAAAACCGTAAATATTAATTTCATAACAACCAAAAGGGCAACTTCAGTATATTTGCGATAGCTGCAATAGCTGCGATTAGTAATTTATAGATTGTAAATACATAAACGTTAAATATTAAGTAAGATAATCTCAATATTGCGCAGATACATTTAGCCACTTAAGAATTATGGGATCACAGCCACAACTGCAAGGCGTCGAGCAGACGCTGCGCTGTCAACATTTTCCGGAAAGCAAAATACTACTGCGAAACTGACAACTACCTTTAGGTGTTTCAGCAATTGTGTTATTCATACTGGTGCCGTATTTCTTGACAAATTGATAACGACTGCGCGACACGTAATATTGGCTTCTCTCCGCTTTTGATTGGACGTGATACCGCGTGTTGTTCATATTTTACTCGCAAACTTCCGAATTGAACTGCATATATATATATACTAGCTTTTGCCCGCGGCTCCGCCCGCGTTATAAAGTTTTTCAGGCTAAAGTTTTCCGTTATAAAAGTAGTAGTTTCCCGGGAGCCTCTCAAACTGTCTCCATACCAAATTTCATCTTAATACGTTGGGTAGTTTTTGAGTTTAACACGTTCAGGCAGACAGATGCAGCGGGGGACTTTGTTTTATAATATATTTTTTAGTACTTTTTAAGAGGAATAATCCCGTCATACATCATTGTTGCATAACTTTAATCGTTTACGCAGCGCACGCAACGGAAGCTCTCAAAACTAATAATTTTTCCCCGTTTTTGCAACATGTTTCATTACTGCTCCGCTCCGATTGGTCATAGCGTGATGATATATAGCCTATAGCACTCCAGGAACAAAGGGCTATCCAACACAAAAAGATTTTTTCAGTTCAAACACGGTAGTTCCTGAGATTAGCCATTACTGCTCCGCTCCTATTAGTCATAGCGTGATGATATATAGCCTATAGCACTCCAGGAACAAAGTGCTATCCAACACAAAAATATTTTTTCAGTTCGATGTGATAGTTCCTGAGATTAGCCATTACTGCTCCGCTCCTATTGGTCATAGTGTGATGATATATACCCCATAGTACTCCACGAACAAAGAACTATCCAACACAAAAATATTTTTTCAGTTTGAACCGGTAGTTCCTGAGATTAGCCATTACTGCTCCGCTCCTATTAGTCATAGCGTGATGATATATAGCCTATAGCACTACACTAATAAAGAGCTATCCAACACAAAAAGAATTATTCAGTTCGAACCGGTAGTTCCTGAGATTAGTCATTACTGCTCCGCTCCTATTGGTCATAGCGTGATGATATATAGCCTATAGCACTACACTAATAAAGAGCTATCCAACACAAAAGAATTTTTCAGTTCGAACCGGTAGTTCCTGAGATTAGTCATTACTGTTCCGCTCCTATTGGTCATAGCGTGATGATATATAGCCTATAGCACTCCACGAACAAAGGGCTATCCAACACAAAAAGAATTTTTCAGTTTGGACCGGTAGTTCCTGAGATTAGCCATTACTGCCCCGCTCCTATTGGGTATAGCGTGATGATATATAGCCTATAGCACTCCACGAACAAAGGGCTATCGAACACAAAAATATTTTTTCAGTTTGGACCGGTAGTTCCTGAGATTAGCCATTACTGCCCCGCTCCTATTGGGTATAGCGTGATGATATATAGCCTATAGCACTCCACGAACAAAGGGCTATCCAACGCAAAAAGAATTTTTCAATTTGGACTGGTAGTTCCTGAGATTAGCGCGTTCAAACAAACAAACAAACAAACAAACAAACAAACAAACTCTTCAGCTTTATATAATAGTATAGATATATATATATATATATATATATATATATATATATATATATATATATATATATATATATATATATATATATATATATATATATATATATATATATATATATATATATATATATATGCAATTTTATCGGAAAATATGGAAATAGTTTCTAATAAATATTGAATAAATTATTTTATAGCTCTGTAAGCTAATTGAGTAAAGTTAACGTAGGGAAATCAAGAAAAAGACGAGGGGAATGTATTTAATTACTTTATAAAATGCAACTCACCCGATCCATCGGTTCCGATATATGCACCACGATGCAGGTCCTCGCGTAGTCTACTCTAGAGTCTCCTGCCAGATGCTGAATGAATTCCACTCCATACCACATACCCATCAGACTGTCTACCCATATACCCGTTTGAGGAGATCTGTTCACACAGGAATCTCTAAAATTCTTCATAAAAGGCATTTCATATGAACTATAACCCTGCCCATATCCTCCATACACATCACTGCTGCCCCCAGGTGGGTAAAACACATTCGATCTCGGAGTAGTATAAGTGTTGTACCCAGTCGTCGAGAGCCCAGGGTTATAGTTAGGGTACCTCGTGACTTCAGGGAAGCTTGCTATGTCACTGCGACTCCCCGCCTTATAAGGGTACTCGTAGAGATTCGCGATCGTGGAGTAGGTGGAGTATGCTGGGTATGGCGTACTTCCATATTGGTTGTCGTATCGTTGATAGCTTGCTGAATCGACGTAAGCACAGATCCACAGAAATGCAGCGATCTGGTACATTTTTCAACAATTTCTGTGCGTGATCGTGTGCTTGTGATAGTTTAGTTGCGACCAATAATGTGTGACTGCTCCCGGCACACTATGAGAGTGGGAAGTAAACTAATTAAGACGAAGTCACAACCACTGACACCAGATACAACAAGTATAAGTCATATTTTAATCTTTCTCGAATGACAGAGAACTGCAGAACGGCTCTTTATATTTGGTATACGCAACATCTATTGTATTGTGTACTCTAACCACGATTTATAATTCTATTTATTTTAAACTGAACACTTTTTGAATTTATTAATAGTTCTTAAATATGAAATGGTTGGGTCATCTTTCGGAATTAGTTAATATTTGTAAAATGTTTTATCCACCTACGTGATTATTTAGGATTAATGGAATAAATTAAAGAATCTTTAAAATTCCAATGTCAAAATTTTAACTTCCTTAGATTGAAGATCATTAGCACAAAATGTTTGTTCTATAATTAAAAAGAAACAATTTACGTCAAGGGATCATGCACCTCAAGCTTTACAACTTTTGGGTGTCTAAAAAAACGAAGATCGCACGACACCACGATTTTTTAGTACCTAGGTACTTGCTATAAACTTATCTATGTAATGGTGAAAATTAATTAATTTATTATCTACCTTCAAATCCACTGTCAATATTTGTAATTTTTAATGCGAAAAATAATAAATGAATCCACTGAATACAAGTTTTAACAAATCTAAAACTTTTCTTCAATATTAATAAACCTCACTTATGTCATTTGCAGTTTGTGAGGAGGACGCTCGAGCAACGATTATAGCACGTGTGCTTTGTGCAGCTAAAACTTTAAGGCGCTTTAGAATATAACCACGGCTTTGTGTGAAATATTATGCTAACATTAAAAGTATCGGATAACTTTTCCTTAAAGTCAATGGCTAGTGAAAGGCTGGTAGGTTAGCTAGGTTAGGGCTCATGTCCTCGCCGGTGAGGATCGCGACGCGTTACCCTTCTATTTCCCCCTACTTGCCAGTCCGAGCTGGTTACTTCGGTTTGTACCTTGTCTTTTGTATAAACTTTATCCCTAATTTAAAATCTCCATAGTTATATAAGTAATTTTAATAGTTGTATAGAAATAATAATTATTCTTATTCTTTGTTTTGACGTATCATAAGTGCAACTTTGTTCGCCTACGTGATAAATAAAGTATTTTATTTTTATTTTTAATGATAATCAAGGACTCTCCTAATTAGCCTCACGTGGGACCATAAAAAGTATCAACTCAATATATAAATTTAAATTTCACATTAATCTTAGTCTTCATCAAACGTATTGTCTTAAAAATCATAATGCTTAATTATAATTAGACCAGGTGATAACCGGCTGTTTAAAAGGAGACAAAATTGCAACTGCTTTTTCTAACGATCTCTCGGACACGAGAGCAAAGTTTCAATTTTTTTTTTTAAATTAAAGATAAAAGAAACTTAAATGCAGCTCGACATAGCTTGTAAACGTTAAGTACGTCTCGTCAATTAAAAATAATTACCTTACGACTTCATTTATTAGATTACTAAACCTTTACCCTTTAGGTACAGGTAAACAAAGATGGTTTATTTGCCATAGAAATCTAGAATAATTAGGTTCACTTTACAGTGCTACCTTTTTATATAGTAAGTCCTCAAAGGAGAGGTATATCAAATTCCACGACGATGGCCACGAGTTGGCTACAAAACCCAGTGGATTCCGATTCGCACCATTTGACAGTACTACGACTAATCTTCGGTTGTAAATTATAACAAACGATTCTGTGTACACAATAATAGTGTTGACATTTGAAAGTATAATCTTCAGCTACGAATTTTTACACCTTCCACAATTTTAGCGAGGTGTATACTTTTATATGTATTTTTATTTATTTTCTGTACAAAGTTGGTATAGAGTCTGTAGTACAAGATCTCGTAGAATCCGGATAGCTACGAAGAATTCTTTCCCACCATCCGGTGTGTTAAATGGCATAATTGATATAATTTGTTAATGACAACCTTTCCTGTCCATCTTGCGGGCGCTGTGACCCCGTCTCCCGTCTACCGGGTCGCAGGTCGGAGGCCACTGGTCCATCCTTCACAAACAATGCTATTACGACGTCAAGATGACGATTGTTAATTTTTACATACATCCTTGAACTTTGTGGATACAGAATTTTATAATGTAAGATAATGTTAGGCACATTAAAAATTACCTTACATTTATAAAGTTATAACAATACTACTTTTGTTACATGTCTTGTTTGTTAACCAAAAGGGTCTGCATGATTTTGCTTCTCCTTGCGTAACTAACAAGTCAATTGTCGTGGCCATATAGGAACTGAACACCAAGCAAGATACATATAATGTACAGTATTTGTAATAGCTTTAGTGGGGCCAGTTTACTAACTACCTCAGTGCCAGATTTGTATTTATATTTATTTCGCCGGATTTGTATAAATATGACTGTAGGCCATTTTATTTCCGCCGCCTCGTGTAGGTAGGTTTATGTATGTATGCAAGTTTCTAAAATACTTAATAATTTTCCATTTGTTTGTATTATTGAAGCCACTAGAGTTAAATAAACGAATGATTAATTAAATCGAATGAGCGTCCTCTGAAATCTGCCGCCCCTAAGAGGCTGCCGCCCATAGGCCGCGGCCTATACGGCCTATTTACAAATCCAGGACTGAACTACCCGCGGTACTGTATAAGAGATATCTTTATTGTAAAAATTACAATGTTTACCAATTGATTGTAAACAAATTGAGTCAATTTTAAACTATTATCTTTTTAACGTGGATTTTTTTAAAGTTCACGCGTGGTCATCTCGAACTTGGTATTGACTGGTGCGGCACCGTTCTTTTCAATAAGTTTTTAGTATATTCAAATAATTCTAATTCTGTATGAACAGTGAATGCTACCTCAGATGTTATAAGAACCAAAACTAGAGAAAACCAAAACTAAGAACCAAGACTAGGAGATATAAATGTATAGCAAAACCTTCTGTATATTTATAGAAATGATGCTTCGCCAATATTTACTTTTTGTTCTTAATAGTGTTATTAATTTGACGCCTCAATTACAGTTTTTCAATGTTGAACGAAAATCATCCACGAATATCCTACAGTTATACGCACTAATATCTAAAACAGTATTCAATATATTTACCAGATATTTTCCAGTTAAATACGTACCACCGAAAATGGTATATCACAACAATTGCCTGGTAAAATAATTAAGTATATTTCGTAGTGTCAAAGAAAACACGATAAGTTGTGACTACGTCGTAGCACAATTGTGATGAATACCAATGCTGAAGCTACTAATAGTCCTTGCCCTTGAATATACTAACAATACGGTAAGGTATATGATCATACCATAAATGTAGGAGTAGTATCTACATTACAATGAGGAATGACTAATGATTAACACAATAATATCATAATAATGCTAATGCAAATATAGTTTTAAACAATATTATATCTAACGAAATTATTTCGAAAATAAAATTTAGCAAAATTTTTCTTCATCAACACCTGACGATATGTCCGTGTTTTGCAGTTTTCCCAAAACTCTATTTTAGCCCATGTAATCTATGTTTGGTAGTAATTTACTCTGTTCTTTTTAACCGACTTAAAAAAAGGAGGAGGTTATCAATTCGACGTGAATTTTTCTTTTTTAATTTGTTTTTTTGTATGTTTGTTACCTCAGAACTCGCTCATTTATGAACCGATTTGGAAAATTCTTTTTTTATTCGAAAGAATTTCTCTCCAGATTGGTCCCATAAATTTTTTTTCAAGATCGCTTCGGTAGTTTGGTTTTAAAATTAAAAAAACTAGAATAATTATGTCGTCCAAGAAAACGAAATCGCGAATTTAGTTTTCCTGTGACGTATTTAGTTATGTTTTTTCATTGAGTTTGGTTGACTGTACTTCTCACATACTTATACATATAACATAACATCTTTTCCCCGTGTCAGGGGTAGGCAGAGGCGTAACATTTCATCGCGATAGTCGTACTGTGAGTAGTGTTGCCCAAATGCAAGAACAAGACGAGACTTAGCCAGTCTTGGTCTTGGTCTTGCGCCAATACACCTGATCTTGGTCTTGGTCTTGGTCTTGCGCTCCCAGTCTTGGTCTTGGTCTTGGTCTTGCAGCAAGAGTCTTGCAAGTCTTGCAATTACCTATTAGTCTATTACTATTTATTAAAGTTTACTTTAAATCTTAGAAAAACGTATTAGAATTGGAACATTGTGAGCTTGAATTAACATAGCCATAGTAAAGATCAAGCAGATTAATAAATAACTGAAGATTTGATAAGAAATTCGAAAAATCAACTGACCTATATGTCGTTTTCCATGGAAGTAACTGTTTCTTAATAAACATTTATGATTTATAAGCTTACATTTGCTAAAACATGTAAAAAAACAAATTAATTACAATAACTTGACTGTATTTTAAAGAACAATACTTATCTGTCTAGAAAGAGATTGAACCTTCAACTTATAAGAAATTTATTTATTTACTCTTAAAATTCGAAATTATTTTGCATGAGTATACCTACGCCCTATGGCGGCAATCAAATAGTGTCAAATGTTATGATTTCGGCGTGGCGGCAACGATTGTTTTAGATTTCAAAAGAAGCCGCCGGCGCGTGTATCATAACCATGTACTTCCGAAAAGCGGCAAATTTCTTTGAGATGTAAGTACAAAACCTTTGATGCCGCATTATCAAAGTGCCGATGGTTAAAACATAGCTATGCATGCACTCAGTTTGATTTTAATAGATATTTTTTTATTCGCTATGTTTATGGTATTAGTCGTAATGCGCATAGGTCCAGTTTTTCATATTCTTTGATACAGTTTTTGCGTCTCATAGAATTCCTAAGCGTACCTACCTATACACCGAACTGTTACACCTAACTACTCAGTGAAATAGCGCTAAGTCCTAGCTGCAAGACGCAAAAGTCTTGCAGGCTATGTCTTGTTCTTGCTCAAGTCTTGCACGGTCAGTCTTGGTCTTGGTCTTGCTAAAAATACGCGGTCTTGTTCTTGGTCTTGGTCTTGCAAAAACGCAAGAACAAGACCAAGACTGCAAGACCAAGACTGAATTTGGGCAACACTAACTGTGAGTGAAACATATCAGTTGTGTTTTTGGGTTGGGTTTAATTGACTCTACTTCTTACATACATACATATATGTATATAGCATCAAACCTTTTCCCCTTTTCAGGGGTAGGCAGGGGTGTTACACCACAGCGCGATAGTTGTACTGTGAGCCAAATATATCAGTTGTGTTTTTGCGTTAGGTTTCCTCGAATCTACTTCTTACATACATATATATAGCATCACACCTTTCCCCCTTTTCAGGACTAGGCAGAGGTGTTACACCACAGCGCGATAGTTGTACTGTGAGCCAAATATATCAGTTGTGTTTTTGCGTTAGGTTTCCTCGAATCTACTTCTTACATAAATATATATAGCATCACACCTTTTCCCCTTTTCAGGGGTGGGCAGAGGTGTAACACCACAGCGCGATAGTTGTACTGTGAGCCAAATAATATCAGTTGTGTTTTTGCGTTCGGTTTGCTTGAATCTACTTCTTACATACATATATATAGCATCTCACCTTTTCCCCTTTTCAGTGGTACTCAGAGGTGTAACTCCTCAGCGCGACAGTCGTATCGTGAGCGAAACACAACTATGGCATCGATATGGTCTATTTTTTACTAACACAAAAAAGCAAAAAATAAAAATAATTTTAACAAAAAATTAAACCGCCTTCAAAAACCACTCAAAACCAAAAAATAATTTCACATAACAAGTATATATTGGATACCAATTTTGGAGTCGGTGCCTAATTAAAATTGTTAGTTAAGCTAGATAAATACATTAACGAATATACAAAAACAATGTGCTGCCAGCGTACAAAGTCAGCAAGTCAGATCGTCACCGGAGATAGACACATCGCCGCAGCACAGCAAATGCAAGCTATTAAGGAAATATTTAAATTTGTGAACTGTACACTACCCAAATTCTTCCCCTGTTACATATAGCTGGTCAAATGTGGGTGTATTACACTCCCTGCCTCGAAAAAAGAGGAAATAAAAAGATGAAACACTATACATGTGCTTGGTATTACACCTTTCACTGTGTATGTTGTAGTACACGCAAACCTACTCCTTTTATTGATTTGAAAGAAATTTAGCTCATAGATGGACTATGCAACAAATATAGCTAACTAACAATTTTAATTAGGCACCGACTCCAAAATTGGTATCTAATATATACTCGTTATGTGAAATTATTTTTTGGTTTTGAGTGGTTTTTGAAGGCGGTTTAATTTTTGTTAAAATTATTTTTATTCATATACTTTATAGTGAACAATTTCTTGCGTTCAGATCTACCGGTTTTAACTATGCATAACCTTTTAGTCAGTCAGAGCGAAGAATTTTATTAAATAGATTTTTAACAAGTTGATTATTTCTATATTTTTGTAAGATCAGGGTATAACTTTTAAATAAGGTAAACAATGTTTGTCAAGCTGGTTTTATTAGTAAATAAGTAAGTATATTATACCGTATAACTACGCAATACATACATGATACACATACACATTAATGTTAACATAACATTTATAAATACAGAATTAAATTATTCAAACTATGACAACATACTTATTTATAACAGTACTGACATTGTCACACATAATGAGATAAATATCAATGAGCTCATTTGCACGCAACCGTCGCAAACCGCTGTGTACCGATGTGTAGGGGGCAAGTCATAGCTAAAGAACTGCTTCTGAAGATCATACCACTCCCATTTATTCATCCTCGAGGGCAGCCTCCTCAAGACCAAAGAGAAAATTCCACCATCACCTATCTCGGAGCAATGATTAATGATCAGCATCTGTGGAGTTACTTTCAAAATTCGAACAGCTTGCGGATGTTTGGGCGGTTCGTTTGGGTACCATAAATCTGAAATCATGTCATAAAATGCATATCTATTGTGTCACGGTCGAGGTTGAGTGAAACTCAAGCAGTAAACAAAAATGAATTTGAGAAATTTAAATCTGTTATTACATGGCGCCGGAAACATCACACTATCGTCTCAAGTTTGTCGTTGATGCAAAATCCAAAAACAAATTCCAATTACTTTATTTGACTTTGATATAAAATGTGTGCGGCATATAAAGTAAAAGAGTATAACATAATAATTGCAGGCTACCTATTCCTCTAGCAATCATTTCCTTTTCCAAAGCAGTCCTCTGCTCAACCGTCCAAAGTCCTGGTGCGTCTGGCGAATAATTGTATGTTTGTTCTATAGTCTGACCGTCTTCATCCCACATCACCCTCACGCGTTTCTCGTCATATATATTTCTTTTCATCTTCCTTTTTATTCTTATATCCATCCAGGACCCGGACATGGAGGTACCAGACCAAGGATTACTTTTGTAGGATTTCCAATTCTGGTCCGTGTAATTCCTTCTTATTATCTAGAAGCAGAGTATTTGTTTATTTTCATATTAAACTTGATGAGAATATATGCCCACATCATATTTTAGATGCTGGGTATGTGATACTGGCTATTTTGCATATTTCATTTTGAATATGTGAAAGAAAAGTGGCTTGTCCCAATAGTATGATCTAGGGGCGGGAAGAACCATCATGATGGTAATTATTTAACCTAACAGAATATAAAATTCAAAAGCTCATCCATGAGCACCATTTCAATATAGGTAACGGAAGGCAAGCTGGATCATTTGATAAAACCCGTCTAACGCATGTACAATTACAATAAAATTACCATTTCAAATTTAATCAGGACAAATGTAGCACAATTAGCACGACACTAACAAGACTATGTTCCTAATTAATAAAATTTAATACTCACCGACCAGTCGAGCCAGTCATTTTGAGATTCTGTCGTAACATCTGTTATGTATAAGGTGACGCAGCCGATCTCATTGGGCTGGTTAGTCATGTCAGGTGTGTGCTGAGCGTACCCAACCCCGTACCAGAGTCCGTAGACGTCATCCATGTTGAAATGGTGGGACCAGCGTATACTGTCCCCACATAACCCTTGAACTTTTACAGCCGAGACAAGAATCAGCAAAGGCGTTAAGAACATGATCGCACGTGGAGTAGTCCCAGAAAAATGGGGCAAGGCGCCGGTCGTGGCCGTCAGGGAGTTAATTAGCAAATTGCTACAGGTGAACCTACGTAGGGTCATATTATTGCATCGCATGAGATGATTCATTATCTCAGCGGTCTTGTTTTATTACACGATATTAAACGTATGTACTGTTCAAATATGTTCGTTTCTATTACCTCCGCACCTATTAGACATACGTACTTAGTTCACCTATATTATTTATTTAATAAGTTTTCAATACATGGGTGTAATAGGTATCGTGTACGCAGAATCCAATTGTGTAGACACTTACATAATATTTATATTGACTCTATAGTAGATGAATGAATCCCTCCTAGCTGAATTTTATCTATGGCGGTAATCTCGACGGAGATCAACCAAGTACGCAGGAGATATTACATTTCTCAAGTTTGTACGCAGTAAACAGGTGCACTCTCTGTTCTTTTACACTCATAATCTGGTGAGACGGCAATCCGGTATGACTGGAAAGAGATCAGGCGCAGGACCAACAGCTTTACATGCTTGCAGAAGCACGGGGATAGCACACCGCTAACTTCCTGAATTCGCGCCGCGAAATCCACATTCACATTAACTTTTAACCCGACCCGGGATTTGAATCCAGGACCGATAGATTTTACTCGTACCCCATACACATTACAAATACGCCACCGAGGCAGTCTAGCAGCAGTTGACTGACTGTAGTAAATACCATTTGCTCGACCAATTATAGTTAGCGATAGAAAGACGAGTAGCGAATTCATGGAAGCAATACTGATCTCTTAAAGAAATTTGATTATCATATTACTACTAAAAAGCAGATCGAGGACTGCTGCGTTTCAATATGAAGATGCAATAATAGCTTTTAGGTTGTAAGAAGAGTAACCCCATATAGCTTATATTATAGTTTCCTATTCAAAATTCTGCAGAGCGCAGGGCGCTCCTGCTATAAATTTGTAGGCGTAATATATTTTGCCATCAGGTAAAAAAAAATTAAACACTAATCCCCTTATTCATAAACGTCATTTATATAAGGACGGAGCATTGCTGTGATAACAAGTCTATTTCTTCGCAATGACGTCGAACTGAGGATCTTTTTTTTACGCATCTTATCTACGAAATTATTAAATTCGGGAACGTTTTTTTATTTACTCTCGCCCGATGCCTCCCGTGCTTTGCAATCGCCACTGATATCTAGAAGATTATTTTATATCTGTGTGCGAAATTTAATTTCAATCCGCAATTTTAATCCATTTCAGCGGTAACCATTCATATTTTCACAACCATTGCATATACAATATTAAGATATAATAAAAGTGCATAAATTGTTAGCCCGTACCAATACGATGGTCGCTATGAGTGAATTTGGGCACAAAATGTATCCAGTACCCATTTGATATTAAGATTTGTACTTGCTTTTACTTTGGCTACGGGATAACAACTTACTACTACGGAACTTTATGTGCCTAATAGCGTAAATAAATACACAATTTTATAGAAAATAAATATTTATTTAATCTCAGAACATATAAAAATAATTTTCGACAATTTACAACTTTTAAAACGCACTCAATTCGAAATGCTACCACATACAAAATTTATATAAAATACTACAAACAATAAGAAGTACTGTGTGTGAAGCTGTGATATTTGGAGCGGAATTTTCACATACTCTTTTCAAAGCAGACGTAGACAAATGCTTCATAGTGAATACGTTATGGATGCTGGCCAGATCTTCGGGTGTAAGCTGATTCTCATTTCTTGAGAGAACGACACTGAAGAGCTGAGAGCTGGGCAGCCTCATGCAGAAGTTCAACACTAAGTGATTATTGGCTACTTTCAATACTTGGATTACTCCGCCGAAGAAACGATACATTTTGTCGACAGCTGTAATGTAAAAAAACATTAAAATATATGTGGTAGTGGCGTAGCGTGGGATCTTCTCACCGGGGTGGCCCTAAAATAGGCCGCTAAAGGCACCAGACGCGACTAAAAAAAAAGGTCATTTATCAAAAGTCTAATTTTGTTATAGGTTTAATTACGCACATTTTGTCGTCCCCCTAAAATAGCCGCCCCTTATTCGAAAACTATAAAGTCATACTGAATGTTTTTGCGCTCTATTTGTTATTCTTGACATGGGGAGTATACATCCGTTTTCGGTTTGTTAATCTAAGGTAAAAAAAATATTATTGATCAAAATAAGATAATGGTTCAAAATAATCAAGTGATCTTTTACTTCTTCATAGTATCTTAAAGTAATCCAGAACAATAAACATAAATATTCCTCAATATAAGCACTAACAAGATATTATATAATATTCACAAGATTTTTGTCTTGACTAATTATCTATATTAAACTAGCTTTTATTACAACCTACCTTACACAGGTAGCTAAATCTACTTACAGCCATAAGGTACATCAGTCGGCCAGAATCCTTTATGTGAAGTATTGACCTTGATGTGGTAGTCGTCAGTCCAGAGACCTTCGTGCCACTCGAGTACAAAATGCCGGATGCGATACTGTTCGGGGAGACCGATCCCATACTGTCGGTTCATGTATGGCGCATTTGTTAATGTTGGGTATGGAGTTGAAGGTGTTGGCTGTAATATGAGACACACGTTAACATAATTGGTTAAGTATAAGTTAGTTACTTTGCTGAGAAATTGTGACTATGAGAAATTTTATGCTTTAACTAATTTATCTTAAATATTGCATGCATACAGCTTAATCTTTCATGAATGTTGTGCGAAATTACCGATCGTGCAATGTACATTGATTATTAAAATTATATAGGAAAATAATAATATGTATTTTCATTGTAGAGGCTTACTTAAATTCAAATGCAATACATGTTAATCCCGTTTTAACAAAGTTTACATGTAGTACATAAATATAATATGACAAATTCTGGAATGTTAAAGTTGTGAGTGGCACGGTGAGACAAAAAAAAGAACTAGATATTCATATATACGATCATTTCCAGACACTCACTAAATTTCTATTTATC
Source organism: Manduca sexta (assembly GCF_014839805.1). NCBI lineage: Eukaryota > Metazoa > Arthropoda > Insecta > Lepidoptera > Sphingidae > Manduca > Manduca sexta. The sequence continues at coordinate 9,919,972 of NC_051142.1, read as the reverse complement.
AAACCTACCTCAACAAAATCTTCAAACTTTCTCAGTTGCACGATAGGACAGTTGGGATTATACTCAGTTTTTGTTTGGTTGTCCCGGTGGAATATGTATTCGCGGACATACCACATTCCCAATATTGCCTCTTCGTCAAAATCGTGAGTTGGATTTAAATTTTGACAAAAGTTCACATTCGCAGTATAAATAACTGGTACAATTGAAAAAAAAATTATACACCACTTAATATTTTTAGAATGTCGCAAGTATTCGTGACGCTCCATACTAAGACAGTTTGCTCTAAGGTTGGTTATTCGTCATTACATGCAAAGAGTTGACTCTACCCACGGGGATTAATTTGTTAATTGACACGGTGAACTCGATGTCCTCTTATGAGTAATCTTTTCAACAACAAAGTAATGTCGGTGTTTTCTAAACGCATGCAATAAATCCTAATCTATCAACCATACATTTTTGTACGGTCTATTTTCAATGGACATTGATAAAAAAAATGTTTTCATGTAAAAGGATTTCTTTACGTAAAAATATTATTGTTTAGTAAAATTTTAGAGTACAATAATTATCGTATTGAGAGGATATATAAATAAAGGTATTAAAAAAAATAAAAAATCACAAAACATCAAGCAGACGATAAAAATACGAATTATCTTACGAGCGTCATACGTGGTTATTTTAACAAATTGAAAAACATATTAAATTTACACTAACCTCGATATATTGCTCCTTGATGTCAATATAGAAACACTCCTTTGTATGTTCTATTTTGTATTCTCCTTTGGTATGCGGTATTTTTTCAACGCCGTACCAAACACCGCTTATTTGGTCTAAATTTATATCACCGTAATAGGGAGACAAATCATCGCAATATTTATGATTATCAAAATGGTAACCGCTTTGGCCATACCCGTACCCATAACACTCAACTAATCCTAAACATAATGAAATCAGAAGAAAACTGTGAGCCATTGATGCAGTTTAGTTAATCCGGATAATAACGGATAAAGATGTCGGATAAATAGGACCGTCAGTACCAGGCAATTATGAGCACAAGGCGATGTTTATCCGTTTAATCCGGCAAATAGAGTGAGTGCTGCCCGACTCGACTTGGTGGACTACTCGCAAATGAACCGCGCTGAGCACTCAGTTAGTAATTTACTAGTTATGCGAGAATACGTACTTCCTTAATAAACTTTATCAACACGTCGTCGGTCCCCCTGCATACATTAGTCGTCCATGTTTTCAAAGGAACAATGATTTATAAATCGCGATAGAGTCCTGCATCTACTATTTTCATGCGTTTTTCCATCAAGCTGTCTCGCTCTCATTTTCCGAGATCACGTTTTCCAAGGCATCTTATGCACCGGGGTAACAGAACAATTAGAATGTGGAACGCGTAAAATCAATAGACTCCAATGACGTCATCTGGGGTTCGTATCGATCGCGTTACTACTAAACGCGTCAGAGTTTTATTGATTCGCCTAAACTTCGTTGTACGAGTGTGTTTATCTGTGTATGTCTGATAATTTCAATCTCCTCAACAGTAGAGATAAATTAGGATTACAAACAGACATTTAGAAACTAATTTAAATATAAATGTCCAAGTCTCAATAGACTTTGTTTTAAATCGAGTACTTAAATCAACATAGCTACAAGCTGTTATGATTAGTCGATATGATATTTAAGATAAAAAAAAAACACTTTAAACTTACTAAATACTTTTATAAAAAAACTTTGTGGATATTAAAAAAATCACGTATATAAATTGGTACTAAATATCATAAGTCATTGCTATAAAACATAACATTTTGATAGTAATATTATAATGGTATGGTAATTGTTATTTATAGAAATTATAAATACTGTAGATAAAGATATACTTTTTTTTATCAGTAAGTTCACAGTGAAAATACCATATGAATAATAATGAATATACTACCGTATTAGTAGATGAGTAGTAGATAGTGGGTCTGTATAGACCATACTACTAGAGAGTAGTCTGTAGTATGCAAGAACCATTTAGGTACCAGATATTGTTGTCTTTTTTCTGTCGCCAGACAGCAGTGTGTACACATTGTTATGTTCCAAGAAAATAATGTCATTATGCGATTTACCATCTACTTATGGCTCAGTATGATAGGCGCAGTTCGTGTTATGTTCAGAGCTGCAATTTAAAGGTCTAGGAGCTCACTATTGGAGTAATAATAAAGTGATATTTGTGACACTCACGATCAGGCGAGCGACTTGCTTAGCTCCTCATGTATAATTATATAAAGTATCATAAAATGACTGTCAACGCACAGCTTAAACTGCTGAATCTACCTATAGAACTGTGATTTTTTTTGGTTTTGAATAACGAGACGAGCTTACCGTTCGCGTGATGGTAAGCGATACGGCCGCCCATAAACAGAAGAAACACTATCCAACACCTTGAATTACAAACTATTGCTTGGTATTCCACTGCCCTCACCAACCTCAGACATGAGATGTTAAGTATTATGATAACCAGTAACCACTGGACATAATTAGACAATGTAGCCAGTGTAACAACACTGGCAATAATGTCCTTCAAACCGGAACACAACAATGACTACACTCTGCTGCTTGGTGGCGGAAAGGTAGCATTTCTGTGGTACCTACCCAGGCGGACTCTCACATATGAGAGATCTACCACGAATTAAAAAGGACGGGACTTCTTTAGAGTAAGTATGAGAGCACTAAAAAAGGATTTTTAGTAATTCATTCCGTTCGTTGTGACGAAGTTCGTCATATTTAAAGAAACCATCGTGAACTACCGTATCTTTTGTTACTAAGTAATATTAAAGTTACTTTATATCTCATTGCTTTTTAAGTTTCGGAAAACAACCCAGCACGTGGGTAGAACCGCGACTAAAAACTAGTTTAGTAAGAAAAAATAAATTTAAGTAGCAAATAATTTCTGCCCCATATCGGAAGAATTTTTAATCGTGGAGCGTGATTTTCCATCACTTCCATGAACCAGTATTTAACAGAGGAACGTGAGAAGTTAAACGTGGTTGGGAAATGTGAAAGGTAACGTGATAAGTGCAGCTTAACTCTCACATTATTTATAATTAATTAAATATTATATTAGTTAAAGTTTCTGATAGTTTCTAAATAAAGTCTTTTTTTTATAATTGTATCATAGGTTTTGCCCGCGGTTAGTACGACTTGAGAGCCCTTGCCCGAATTAAAGGTTATACAAAGCATTTTTTCACAATTAAAACTTACCTTTGTATCCATCCATATCGTACCACATTCAGTAATCGATCTCTTAAAAAAGGAAATAATTAATATCTGTATATTTAATTAATGATTAATCGATTGCGTGCTTTATCTTAGTCAAGTGTGAGTCGGCCTATAAAACATGAACCTTTGCCTAGTAAAGAATTGAGAGATCATAGACAGTTATTACAAACAATTTAGGTAGGTAATTTTCGATTGGCTATTAAAATTGTCGCAATATATTAACCGTTCGGCCACGAATGGTGGCACGGGTAGAGAGATGGGAGAGGCTGCGCGGATGGCCGGAAAAATACTTGAATGGAAACGTGTAAAAAGTATCCTAATTACTACTGGTGGTAGGTCTTTCATATGTCAGAGCCTGGGTAGGTACCACCGCAATGTCAATTTTTGCCGCCAAGCAACAGTGTGTAGTCACTTTTGTATTCCGGTTAGAAGGACATGGTCTAAACGGGACAAAGGCGAGAAAAATAATAAAATAAGCCTTCTTATATCATGGCTATTACATTACAATAAAAATCGTAATAATATTTTGACTTAGTGAAAAAGTATGGCAATTGGTCGTTATTATAAATTCCTACGATATTGATTGCTTTATACGGTGTCATTATAAATGATATATTTATAGAGTTATAGAGACTTGGCCGGGATGGCACATTTGGTCGTTATAACCAGTACGTTGTCTTAACCGATGTCGTAATAACCGATTTCTAAATTTAATTTCTTAGTAAAACTCTTAATAAACTAATAGTAGTTTCTTTGGCTCTCTTTAATAGAAATAATTAAATGTACTCATATTAGCTATCTACGTTATTAACAATAGACGAGAAAACTGTAAGGAAACAATAACAATAACAGATTCAATTAGAATCAAATGCATTTATTGGTACATTATATTTATTATTATTTTTTTAAATCCATTAATACCATGCAACTATAAAAAAATGCAGACATAACATGACTTAAAACCTACATTTTAAACAATAAAAGATACAAAATCGACTTAAGTATATTTGACTATCAAGTTAGCAGACTAACGGTACGCACGGGCTTATGTTTTTCTCTACGAGCTTTCAATCCGTAAGCAGCGTAAGCGTGGGTACTCGTAGCGCTACGGATGAGAATTTTTCTCGGTGACGTAACGCATTAGCTACAAAGCTACCAGAGTTCCATAAAATAGAAGAGATGAAATACGTCAACAAACTGGCAACTAACGCGGGCGTCCCGCGAAAGCTAGTGTAACATAACAGGCCAGCATATCATCGAGGAGTTTCGAATAGTTTCCCTAACTATCGGCTGGGGTGGCGGCGCGGCGCGGCGGGCCGGGTGAACCACGCACTGGGGTGAAACGTGATAGGGTAACTACAAGTTGATTTATATAGCATTAACGATGTTCGAACATCGAACAGTTTTTACTAAACACTTATCGCAACTTTGTTAGTTTAATAATAAAGATTGAATTTTAGCCCCAGTGACAAATTGTTGTGTTTGCCCAATTTATGGAAAAAAATATTGTATAATGACACAATACATAATAGTAATACGTAGCATAATTCAAAACAACAAATTATGTTGTTTTAATTAGTAAAATGTTCTTTCAGGCATAGAGCGTACATCTCTATCAACGATCCTCGGTACGTGATGTCAACCAAAAAATTGCAGGAAATATTAATTCCTGAAATATACGGTCAAAATTTGATATCATAATATTAGAGATATAAATAATGATTACTACGATCATAATTGATATATACCACATTATGTAAACCCGTCGTAGACACGTAGGTAGAACTTTGATCATTTAATAGTAAGCATCAAACTATTGCATGTTAGATACGGCGTCCAATTATCATCTCGAATTATACACGCTTTAGTTTAAAAACAGACAGATGAAAGAATTATTTATAAGTTATAAGCACTCATACTCCATCTCTGTTACAAAATCAAAGATTCTACCTACTTCATTTTTAACCTAGCATATTTTTTACACTTTCACCTATCTATGGTTAATGAATATTTACGCTGTAACGTGATTTTTAAATAATTGCTTATTTCCTTCACTTTATCTCATTAAGAAATTGAACTATGCTACGTAACTCAACTTTGATTAAGCTGCTGTTTAATTGAATAAGTTGAACTTCGTTATTTTTGTAGCCCTTGCAGAAATAACCTTTTTTTTCGTTGTATCTACTTACATCGATTTTATACAAAAATCATTTTACTCATTTCAGTTTGTAAGTCCATATTCTTATATCTTATACAACTAAAGTAATAAATGATATGAAAATATTACCTTCACTTACAAACTAATCATTTTTGTCATAAAATACATTCAGTTGCATTGCAATAAAGTACGCATTGTCTCTCAAACCTATTGTGGAACCTTGAAAAACACGGAACTATTCCAAATTGCAAACTACCTTTGGCATTTTGCGTGACCTTTAGCGGAGGCTGGCGCCTGGCACTGGGGTAATCATGTCCGCGACAGAGGTCGATTTTACTAGGACAGCAGGAAGATGGAAGATGTTTATAGCATTTTTGCACTGAACACACACGAACTCGTGTTCCGCAATTCTAAGTGATTTTTCTATTTTCATTTATTTTCTACTTTTAAAACAAAAGTAACTGTGTTACAGCAAGCAAGTATGCTGACCGATGTTTATTTATGTTATGTAGTTAATTACTCTTATGACCTATAATACTACGAATTTGATTTAAATTTCAACGTTCTTATATGTTCCAATGGAAAGTGATACTGGAAGGGTTCTTTTTTAGGTACGGAACTCAAATAAACATTAAATAATAATAAAGATTGTCTCGCACTTACATCATCTTGTTTCAAAAAGAAAAACTCTAAAATAAATAAACTTATTATCACGTGGCCTAGCTACTAGGGTTTCATAGAAAACAACAGGCCGAAATTACCTGATTTTGTTACCTTTGATTTAGCTGATTCGTTTTAAAAGGCACGTGGGTTGAAGAAGCCTAATAATAATTACATGACTTGTTTAATGTTTCTTATTATAGACGAGTGACAAAAATAAATTGTTCTCTGACGTAAAAATAAGGCTCTATTTTAATTATTGTTAGCAAAGTATTCCAGTTTAGGTACAATAATAAGCCCTTTGTGTAAGTTTTCCAATTTAAATACACACGTGCGATATTCGCTGTACTGCTTTGGGTTCAGAATGAAATGTCATGGGACGGAAATAAGCTATCAGGCCGTGGGGGAACGAGTAACTTTTCTGTCTACCTCTTCACAAATTAGTTGGGGACATCCTATAATTTGTCGTGTAGTGTAAGTGTTACAAACTATTATTAAGTAATTATTATCATGCACTTGTTATATTGTTGCTTAATAATTTTCGAAAAAGCTTATGTGTAAGTAGATCTATCAGTTCATCGCCATAAAAATACATTATTAATAAATAATACATAAATAATAAATTACTTCATGACAGCCAAGAAGTGAATTCAGAATTTGAAATTTTATGTTAGATGGGTCGCGGCCCAGTCAACTTTAAAAAATCGGTATAATGAATTACGAAGGACAGCTTTATGCACTTAGGAAAAACACTCCGCCCAAGTTGGGCGCCCAACAGCGCTCGCATAGGGCGGCAATGCTTTCCACGGGCGCGGAACCTACCAGGATATAATGAACGTATAGAGCTAACAACAGCACTTGCCACGTTGGAAAAGCTCGAAAGACAAGGACGAACGATCTAAAAAGGCATTAAGCATGCGCACGAACTTTTACGCATTTCACATACTTCAATCAACAGTTATCGGAATAACGTGGGATGTGGGAATTTTAATGTAATCGGTGATTTCAGTAGTGAAATTACGAAGATTGGATTTATAACGTAAATACAGAACCTAATATAAAAATTACTGAATTTATATAAGGATGGTTAAAATTCTTGCTTAGCCATTTACGAATTATCCAAATGCATTATTATATTAGAGATGATATATATTAAATATTACGAATCCCCCTGAATTGTTTTCTTTTTGATATTTATGAATAATAATTAAACTACATATTTACATCAATGTATAATTATGATCTTAATGGTCAAAAAACGGTATCTTCTTACTTCTTAGTTTTGATACAAGCATACATGACTATATACGACCATGTTTTGGTTCGATTCCCAAAGGTACAAGTAGGTTTTGAGATCGACGCACTGTAACCGTGAATTCTTCTGAAAGAATGATGACGTCAAGCGGACGGGCTGTATACGCCAAATCTGTTTTCATGTTACGTCGACCCCAGACCCCCGTGGAGACGTAATAACATGATAAGGATAAGGAATGATTAATCATATTAGAACCAAATTATAGTTTGTGTATGTAAATACATGTAATGCCTTGTAACGATATAAGCAAGGAACCCTATGCATAAGTATTAAGTTTCCATTAATTATAAATAAAAAGTATGAAGGATAGATGATTGTAGATGATAGCTCTAAAGTATATTATGTACTGGAGTATAAATTTTGCCTGAATATTAAAATATTCAACATAACAGAGACAGTAACTTTTAGGACAATTATTATAGAAATAATTTGATTTAATCTAAAATGAAATCTTAATAACGTAATGAATCAGAGGAAATAGGTCCTGTAATAAATGATGCCTCCGTAATTATGTAACAAATGCTAGCTGTGATATATATAACTAAGTTACTACAGTGATTCTAGACTTTATTGATTTCTATCACACTTTTAATCTCTCGGAGCACATGTTTAGAAGATGTTTAAATGTGCAGATATTGTTTCTATAATTAAATATATCTGACACTCTTAATACATATTCTAACTTTTAAAAATCTTAACAACCGTATGAAAATTTACCCCGTTGCTGACGCAAGTCCTTGCTGCTTTCATGTTTCATTTTACGTAATGGCTCGGGAACAGCCACGACATTTCACGATGCCCGTTTTTAGGGAGCGAGTTATCGAGCATTGGGCGTCGTACGGCGTCGTAGGTCATGACGCGACCGACGAGTGACGTCACTCAGAGGGTGGAGGGTGCGACAGCCGGCACAGGGCAAGGGTAGTCACCCCCCGGCGAGTCGTTCGACGGCGTCAGTATAGCCTGGCTCCTCAACCAGCTCAGACACGTCGTTACGCTTACCTTTATTTACACCGTACAGATAACCTCTTACTCGGATGCAACACCTGAATATGGGAACAATTGTTCAAAAGTTGCCTTCAGAATCTGCACAAAATACAATAACGTATTAGTGTACTACTGGACAGTGAGTGAAAAGTTTATAAAGTTTGTTGTGCACCAAAACATTAATCTCGCTTGTTTATAATTCTACTTGACAGAAAGTTTATAAGACTTTTATAATTATTAATACATAGATCCACTCTCAGTAAAATCATTAATTCCAATATATATAACTGGTGTGTATGTGCAATGTGCATCATAAATACACGTGCTATATCGCTCAAATTTATTTTGTTAGTTAACATCAAACCTAGGTATTTCTCCCATATGTCAATTTTAATCTGCCAAAGTCTAAAAATAAGAGCGAGTAACCTAGTTAATCTGACCATGAAACGCCGCTCCATGTGGAAAACTTATCCATTATCTTCGTGTCAGCGATAAACAGTTTTAAATAGATAAACAAAAAGTTAACAACCCATGATATTGATAACTGTATTTGATGTGGAATTAAAAGATGACCTAAAAGAAGTAATAACAGGGACTACGACTTCTGTTAACCGAAACTTTTTATTTACAATCTAATTTCAGCGCCGATGCACGAAAGCAGCTAAAAATAACTGGGGTTTTCGCGCTCGCGTCTCACTCGCTACCGCCGGACCGCGTTTTCACTCACTACACTATTTCTGTCTTATAGGAAAGCAATAAGATATTCATTTTTGCAAAAAAATGCCAGTGGAAGTTTCGTTGTTAGACAATGAGAAAAGTGCGTAAAAGAAGTCCAAAGTCGCTTCGCGACAGTGATTTAAATGTTTGAGTGACTACAAAATCTTATGCTTGAACATCGACTTATCTACGAGGTAAAATAGTGTTGAATATTCAAAACATTTGTGTTTAAAAAGCAATTCTTAAAATACATCACATTAATGAAACCCAAGGAAGCTTTTCCTCACAAATTCTGCGTCAATTTTATAATTTTTTAATGTAAAAAATCATATTTAAGGACGTGTCGTATTTGGGAGGCAGAAGATAAATACATTTACTATACCATCATTATGCCATAAACCGGGTACTATGATGCGATTGATTGAATTCGGTAATACAAATACGTTAGGTAAAACACTTAAATTTCAAAGTTTTTTAAACATACTATAATGCGTCTGTTCTTACTCTGATGGTCATAACAATTGTATTACGTACCCTTTTCATGTCAAATTATAATATGATCATACCAATTATTGACTGTTCATAAAATAAAAATAAACAAATTAGTTGTGCCAAGTTCGAATGAGATAAAATGTATGGCAGACGACCTCGGTGATAATACTTATTTACCAATGACGTGTCGATTATTGCTTTATAACATAGAGAAAACGAAACTTACACCCAGCGTTAAACCATTCTCGATTAGATTATTATAAATAAAATAATTTGCAATCAAAAGTAATTAAATGTAAATTAGCTAAAAATCATTAAATAGAATATCTAATTATTTAGGGAAAGTACATAAATCTTAAATTTAAAAACAAAAAATAAACGTAAATACGTGTTTATTCGGGCAAAACAACAAGTACAGAGCAAATTTATAACATATGAAGAGTAAAATATAAAGTGTATATAAAATAAATAAAACTTAATACTAATGTTGTGAACATATTTGTGCTTATTTGTTACAATAACAATATGTATTGTATATCACTGTACTAAAACTACACTAGGTCTACACTCTACATCAATAACAATTCCTTCAAGCTTCTGTATTTATATAAATATTGCCCTTCATAAGGCACTATAATGACAGCTTTGCCTTTCTACATTCGAATTTAAGTACATTTTATAAGATATTGGAAAACAGGAACCCAATTTAGTATAATTTGAATGAGGAATCACACGAATATGTTAAAATTAGAATAATTTTGTAAGACAATTATAGACAACTGCAAATGAAAAAAACATTCATTTGATTTTGTTGAGCTACCATATTGATTTGTATTTTGAATATTGCATTATGTGAATACATTACACACTATATAAGAACAATTATAGTATTGTCAGAATAATTATTCATTGTTTTGTATTTGCCATTTTTACTTAACATGTAACAGAACAAAATTAAGAACAAAGTTGTAAAATAAAAATATACCCATATACAATTATTAACTATACACATACAATTCCATAAAATTTTGTATACCAAATTAAAACATAACAAAAATCCACACAAAGTAAATTTGATTTACTTTTCAACAAATTTATCACAAACATGATAATAAAGTTATTTTGTATATCACGCATACATTATTGTATATTGGTAATATTTTGAATAGCAAAGTAATACATAAAAAGCAACCAGTATACAAATATAACATTTTTATATCTTAGCACCCATCACATTACTAATCTACAGCAATACAAACCATTGCTACTACTACATCTACATCTTAAATATTGGATCTAAATAAGTTGTGACTTTTGGCCAGATTTCATCTGATGTGCGTCCGGGAAACTCTTTCAGTATGCCGATATCCTTGTAAAAATCAATTACAGGCCGAGTTATACTGTCGTAGATCTCAAGCCTTTTCTTAACTGCTTCAGGCTTGTCATCTGGTCGTTGGACCAAGTCTTCTCCTGTGATATCATCTTTGCCGTCAACTTTTGGTGTGTTAAAACCAATGTTATACACCCTTCCCGATGGTAAATGCACCCATCTGTTTTTCACTCGGTCTATGATTACATCAAAAGGTACAGCAAGGTTCAAAACCACATCAACTGGCTGAACCTTCCACAGGGCTTGTGCTTGCCCCACTGTTCTTGGGAAACCGTCCAATAACCAAGGCTTATTAGGAACCTTATCTAACTCCGTAATCATAAACTTTATCATTACATTATCTGGCACAAGTTTACCTTCGTCCAAATATGCTTTTACTTCCTTTCCCAAGTCCGTCTGCCTTTGTATGTGGTCTCTGAGTTTGTCTCCACTTGATATGTGTTCTACATTGTATCTTTTTACAATACGTGATGATATGGTGCCTTTTCCTGATGCTGGAGCACCAAGAATTAAAGCTTTAAGAAGCTTCGACTTCACAGTCATGTTTTCTTATCGAACTTTGTACTCCGACAGTGTTGATAGCATTTCGTTACGTAGATATGACCGATCGTTTAATCATTGCGGTATTGAGCCCAACGACCTTGTTTGTAGAAACTGCTGTATTGATTTAAACCAATTTAAACTCTAACAATGGATTATTCGCGTATTTTATACTGTAGAAACTCATTAAATTCAAATTACCATAAATTCGCAATAGCGATAAATATTTCGTAAGGGAACACTTACATAAACTGTATGAAAGTAACCTCACAAATTATTTTAAGTAACAGCCCTTGAGCCTATTTGTTGTATCGACATCTATATGTTTAGTAATCTTAAATAACTTAACAAATATTACATAAATAAACATCTAATAAAATATAAATACATTCAACAATACACCGCCATTGCGCCAGTTCTGGCACCACAGCTTAAAAATAATTTACAAGCCCAAATGTCAAACGTTAATGGCAGCGTTCAAATAATGGGTCACATTTTGCTCGTACTCATTTCGTCTCTACGTTTATAATAACGAAATCTGTGCCAACAAAGTAAATCTTTTAATGAATTTTAACATATTAATATAATTTCGTAATATAATTTTGTAAAAAAATGCATACGTATCATTAGTATCATCATAATTTATATGTTAAATTATGAACACATTTTTTGGATTTATAGATAAGCTCGCATGCACTAAGTTTTCCCGCCTTTTGAACGTTATTGAATAAACCGCGAATTTTAAAATAAAATGAAGCAATCGGGTATTAAGTTGTCTAGCCACATTATTTTTAAGTTTACCAAAAGATCAGGTACTTATTCATATTATTGCATACTAAAACTCATTATGGTATTATTGCATACTAAAACTCATTTTTGAGTAGGCACATTACAGTTTCATTTATTTATCTGAATAGTATATGATACTTAGTAAATATTTACCTTATAATTTCAATAAAGTTTAATTTATTTTGACCCTCTGATTCTGATTCTCATGTTTTATGACACTTCTTCTACAAAAACTCATTCATTTGTTTATATTATGGATTGAATAATTTCAAAATTTCAAATGTGTTATGTTATGAGTTACGAATGCTACTACAATTGGCGGATATTTTTTTCCAGAATGGCGCTTGTAATGCTTCCATGTGAACTCCCATGGTGGACCTCGGTGCAACGTCACCTAAAGCATCTCTTACTGGCATCTTCACCAGCAAAACTTACTGCTAGCATGCTCAAAATACATGATATGTGCAAGTGAGTGTCTTTATATATTGTATTTATATTCAAAGCGACTGTAGACTTATAGAAAAAAATGTACATAAGAATGAAATATAAAACGACCACTGGTTTTCGCTTACATCTATCCCTATTATACAATTTCATTGGCGAAACATAATCTATAATAACAATGTCGTCAATCACTTGTTTACCATAGTGTTACCCCGTAATTATAATAATTTATTCCTATGACTCGCACTAGTATCGGCATAGACCCAGACGACGATGTCAGAGACCCGGATCTGCTGAAGGGCCTCGAGCAGTTCTTCGAAGAAGAGATGACGGAAGAGGAACGCAGACATTTCCTTGACAATACTATTAGGATTATGGTGAACAGAGCGCTGCATCTAAAAAGATGGCGCCCGCCTAAAGGGCTCATGTTTAGTTTACAGCAACAAAGTAAGTTATTTACTGTCAACGGCCGATTTCAATATTCGAATCGCATCTGCAGGTCAGTCGTTAAATGGACCAATCAGAATAAAGTTTGTTCTACATTACTTACATGATTCGCTTGTTCTTAAGATTGATTCGAAGATAGCGATTTGGATATTTTATTGCTATAAGCGATGATGAGAATATTGCTATTGTTTATCGAATTTTTAACAACCCACATTAAAGTGAAATTATTTTGTTAATTTTATCGCTGTTTCTATATTATAATTTTGTTCCGAAACTTCGATGGCTGCAAAGTCTTAAATCCACAAAATAGTTTTATTTTAATGTCCAGCATTCACGTAACCAGATATCATTATATCAGCTCATATGTCAATTTTGTTGCTAACCGGCCCATTAATAGTCGCAAACAGGAATTGGTTGTTTGACGATTCCCACAAATTGGCAATATTGGAATGGGTCATTATTTTATTAAGAGTGCGTTATGTATTTTAGTACTTATATCTTGTATCGGATTCCCTTTCGGAAAATTTCACCTTTCGCTACTGCTGTAGAGAATTATATCGACTATACGATACCGAGTAGCTAACTACCACTTTTGGTAAATATGTTTCAATTGAATAAAATTGCGTTAGCCTACGTCACGGGTTCAACCACACTCGACCTTCAGGAGTTACGTGTGCATTTATTGATATAACGATGAAGGGAAACAGATGTTTGAAAGTTTAAATTCTCCCGAGTGCTTTAAAAGACTTGGTACTACAATCTTTAAATGTTTAAATTTTAGATCCTTTGTTTGTAGTTAAATGTTTTTTTTTGTGTCTGTGCCCTATCCAGGACAAGGGATCTTTTTGTATTGTTTTTTTTATTTTTACTTTTTTTTTTTATTTTTTCATTTACTCATAATATATTTTAAATGGTTAAATGGTTGAAGTCTATTACGCATAATTGTAATGAATAATATTGTTTCCAGGTGACGTAACAGAACTGGATTATAATTTCGTGTCGTCGCTCATAGCTCACGCATTCTTCTCCACTTTCCCGAAAAGGACGCTCAAAACGCATCCAACTTTACAAGACTTTAATTTTACACATTTTTTTAAGAATTTACATAGGTCAGTGTTTATTTATTGATTATAATCATGTCTAAACATAACACAATGGAAACTGAACTTTTAAAATACATTGGATGTTGTGACGCAATTTTATCTTAGTGTGGTTTAGCGAACATGTTAATTAAATATTATTTCTTGTTACAGAAAATCACAAAGGAACAAGTTAAAAAGCTTACTCCATTACTTCGAGTGGTTAGATAAGAATAGTAATGAAGGCTCTATCAAAATAAGCAGACAGGTAATAAATTTATTATTTATTTTAATACACGGTTTTCTTATACGGACAAGACAAAGTGGCTCCACTTCATCTGATGGTAAGTGAAGTGGGGTGCGTTAGAATGTCGATTGGCGAGAGATGATTACCCCTCAACAGTCGACACAATTATGTCATTGCGTTATTAAATTAAACCAACACACAACCAAAAGTCTGTTCCATTTGTTTATAAAAGAGGTGAGATAGTATATCAGCAATAGCATAAGTTGTTTCGGATAGAGAAACTCATACGTATTAAATGATTGGCATTATAGGTGCATATTCCAGCGGAGTTTTTTCTAATAAATAATTAACTATTTTGCGTTCGAAAACTCTTCTCGTAAACCAGCCGTTGTTGCAAAGTAGTTGCAAGTGATCGTAGCACGACTGTTCGTGTATCAAAGAAACCATACAAGTGATTATTTTACTTAGCCTCAAAGACCTTGATTACATTATTAATGAGATTTTCACGCAGCTTATAATTTGACCTCGAAAAAGAGTATTAAACTTAATCTAAATTAACCAAAATAATTTTCTCAAAATCCTCTCAAGAGCTTAAAGCTCGTAACTAGATGCCTCCCACATAACTGTTAAGAGTAACGCGTCTCGCCCCCGCGGCGTGCCTTTGACTAAGTGACGCAGGTTGTGGAAAGGTCTCCGCTGTCGCCTCCGCGCCCCACTCAGCTGTGCTAATACTCGTAAAACTACAGGGTGTGTAATAACAGCGTCGTATGTTGTCTTGTTTGAGCATTACATGGTTGACACTTACAAGTCCTACCAACGCCTACAAGTTATAGTAAATGTCAAATTTAATTGAAACTTCTTAGATATTTTTTTCTAATACACATTCCCGGTATCTAGGTCGTTAATATTATGATTAAGCGAACAATAAGATTGTTAATACTTTTGAAATTTTACCTTTACAATTACCCACATTAATGGAATCACCCGCACTTTAGTATTCTTGCAAAAAAATCCTTATAAAAAATAAAATAAAACGGGTTTACTTTATTTCACACACACAAAAAATGTCTCAATTAAATTGTACGTGTAAAGGCGATTTGAAGTTTTGAATTTGTTGAGCTACTTTTGTGGCTGATTGTACCCATATCTAAATGTCTTATAAATTTGCGCCCGGCGTCAACAAACATACTCTTTTCTTCATATTAGTAAAAAGTTCCAATATTTTTATTTAAATTTGATAAATTTCCTACTTATAGAGACTTGAGTCCTTTAAGTCTTCCGCATCGTAAGTAATAGTTGCGGCATTGCGTCGGGTGGAACACCCTTCGATATTGATTATCTACGTCACAATCACTACTTACTGAGTTCATGGTCGAAGTAGCAGATGTTCTTGCCAAATACTGTCTCATATCAATATCATAAACAGAAGATAGAGTGTTATCGTAACAAACAAATAGATGAGACCAACGACGCCGCTGTTCAAAACCATAGCTTTCTTTCGTATAAGTCAAAAGAGCAGCGATAGAGTTAAAAACAAACAAATAAACAAATTACTATAACATTATGGAAAGAAAGAAATATAAAACTTTGATTGCAAATGAATAATTTAAATGAATTCATGAAATTTAAGATGTGAAGATTCGGTTTTAGAATATAGCTGCATAGGAATATTAGCGGTACCCTGAAAAGGTTATTAGCCCCAATAAAACTAATTCTCTTCATGCTATTCAGCGTTGGCAGAGACATTATGAGAATTGATATAATAATAAAATTCATGCAAATTTAATTCCATATTACACGCAAGTTAAAACTATATGAATACTTGATTATGGCTTCGTGCTAGCTTATATCATGCTTGCTGTAAATGATTACTGTTTATCATCGTCCGTTTGTCTTAGAAATGATAAAATGGTATAAAAAATAATAATTTTGGTAAATAACAACATCATCAAGTTACTGTCGTCGGTCACCTACATATTTGTAAGGTTAACTACAATCCCTATAACTATTTCGTTGGTATAACACTTTCTAACTGTTACTCTTATATCGCCTAGACCAGTCATAGATCGTCCAAAATCCTTATCGATTTTTCAGTATCACTCAGTAATCCTCGAACTCTACCATATAGAGTAACAGATTCAATTTTAATTCCCAAATTAATATTGAATGTAATACCACGATCGTTTTACCAGAGATCAAGGTACCTTTGACCCTTCGTAAATTAATAAAATTTAATCAAATCAACCAAATCAAAAGAGCAGCGATAGCCTAGTTGGGTGTGGAGCGGAACACTACTGATTTTTCAAAAGTTATGTGTGTATTCTTTGTGAATTATCGCTTGCTGTAATGGTGAAGGAAAACATCCTGAGGAAACCTAAATACCTGAGAATTTATCTATAGGAATTTTGAGGGTGTGTGGAGTTTACCAATCCGTACTAGGCCAGCATGGTGGACTAAGTCCTAATTCCTCTCTGTAGTGGAGAAGGCCCGTGCCCAACAGTGGGACAGTATATAATACAGGGCTGATTATATTATTGTAGTATAAATAAATCCGAATTGGATTCATCCAAACTTTCACTTGAGAATAAATCCCTTGTAGGTAATGACATCAAAGCAGTGGTTGACGATAGAAGACTGGCTGGAGTGCACGCTGCCGCTGTGCAAGCTGCTGGTGCGTCACGAGGGCTGCCCGGAGCGCTGCGAGAACGACGACGCCATCAGGATATGCTTCGCGTCCAGCAGGATCGGGGGGAACGTGCTCATCGATGGAGAAACACAGGTCAGCACTCTTGTAACGAACTTCTTCTATACTTCATTCAAATTAAGCACACATGTACTGGATAAATGTGATTGGAAGAATTTGTGAATATTCTTTCATTACGTTATTGAATTTGCGAAGATTTTCTATTAGATAGGTCACTGAATGTATTTGGATGAAATTTGTCACACTGATAAACCATGTCCTCAATGGGCTAATTTTGTGTAAAGTATAAAAGGGACCTCTGGAAGGCCTTTTACACGGTCAGCGTCACGAGAAACATTTGGTAGTAAATTAATGATAAATATTTGTATTTTTTTAAATTTTTCCAGGAATCCTTATCAATGTTTATGATGCCCGAGTTGCTGTCGACAATGTTGTCCGTGGAAGCGTTAGAAGATAACGAGGTGCTAAAAGTAGAGAACGTTAGAATGTTTAGTAGGATATACGATAAGAAACAAAAGACTAATGTGGAAATACTCGAAGAACCTAAAACGGTACGTGCCTATCTGCATTAGTATCATTAAAAAGCAATATTTATTATTGTGATTTGTATGTAGAGGCAATCCTTGGACTTGCTGAACTGATTACAAATTAAAATTGATACCACACAGTGTATACTCTTAATATACGTAAATATTAAAGTGACTAAATAAATATTAGTAATTGCATCATTTTCATTACTCAGGTAACAGTATGTCTAATGGATGCGGAAGACTACAACGCACTACCACTGGGACAGTGGGAGGAAGACAATGTACTGCGAGAATTGAACAAGTGTCTGCTCGCGTTCCAACAGACGCCCATGAAGAGCAAAGAGAACGCGAGGCATGAACGACGCTTATCACCCATTGGTATAAACTTCATTACTTTACCATAGTCAGAGAAGAAAAACTAAATATAACTAACTGTCTGACTTTAAATCTGAAAATGGTTTCTGTGAGAATTGTTACGGGTTCTAAGATGCATAAGAACAGCCGAGCCCAACAAAAGTTTTATAAATATTCAAATGATAGATGCTTAGTCGAAACTAAATTTTATAAAAATTCCATAATGGTTGAGTTTGCAAATGTTATTCAATAGTAATGATATTGTGTGTGTATGTCAGGCGAGTCGTTCAGCCACACGCCGCCGGAGGTGGAGGCGACGGTGGTGGTGAAGCAGGCGTCCTCGTGCAGCACCATCAACAGCTGCCACAGCCGCAGCCCCTCGCCGCACAACTACTGCGCCGCCACCCTCAACCTTAACGACCCTAGTACGTAATCTATACTATTATATAAAGCTGAAGAGTTTGTTTGTTTGTTTGTTTGAACGCGCTAATCTCAGGAACTACCGGTCCGAACTGAAAAATTCTTTTTGCGTTGGATAGCCCTTTGTTCGTGGAGTGCCATAGGCTATATATCATCACGCTATACCCAATAGGAGCGGAGCAGTAATGACTAAACTCAGGAACTACCGGTCCCAATAGAAAAATTATTTTTGCGTTGGATAGCCTTTTGTTCGTGGAGTACTATAGGCTATATATCATCACGCTATACCCAATAGGAGCGGTGCAGTAATGGCTAATCTCAGAAACTACCGATTCAAACTGAAAATATCTTTTTGTGTTGAATAGTCCTTTGTTTGTGGAGTGCTCAAAGTTATATATCATCACGCTATGGCCAATAGGAGCGGAGCAGTAATGTCTAATCTCAGGAACTACCGGTTTCAACTGAAAAATTCGTTTTGTGTTGGATAGCCCTTTATTTGTGGAGCGCTATAGGCTATATATCATCACGCTATGACCAATAAGAGCGAAGCAGTAATGAAACATGATGCAAAAACGGGGACAATTTATTAGTTTTGAGAGCTTCTGTTGCGTGCGCTGCGTAATCGGTTAAAGTTATGCAACAATAATGTATGACGGGATTGTTCCTCTTAAAAAGTTCTACAAAAATATATCATAAAACAAAGTCCCCCGCTGCATCGGTCTGCCGGAACGTGTTAAACTCAAAAACTACCCAACGTATTAGGATAAAATTTGGTATGGAGACAGTTTGAGACCCTGGGAAGAACATAGACTCCCGGGAAAATATATATCGTGACTTTTATAACGGAAAACTTTAGCCCGAAAAACTTTATAACGCGGGCGGAGCCGCGGGCAAAAGCTAGTATGTCATACTCGGGACCCGTAGTATAGGTTCCCTAGTGCCTCTCCTTATTCATTCGGACATAAGGTATAAAGTTATGTATTTTGAACCCATCAGAATTACCATTTACGTAGTATCATGAACGTCTCCAAATTTATTGAAGGCATTCTAATTAATAGACCTGGAATTAGAACATAATTGATTACGATGTTTGATTACATGTCCTCAGGTGTAGAACTATCGAAACGCAAGTGCTGGTTGTCTCCGGACGGGGGTACATTGAACAACAGGCGCGGGAGGTTCATAGTGCTTGGCTCATCCGGCGAGTGCCTGCCGGTGACGCGATCAGGCCAGGCCGACGCGCAGGAGGACAGCCTCTACTCCAGCTGCAACTCCAGCGACGACGAGTACCACAGCGCCAACGGCAGTTTCGACTACGGTAACGCTTAAAAGCCGCATGAGATGATGCTTCTACATATTTAAAAATATCGCTAAGTATGCAATTTCTGAACTTTACTTTGAACGATGACTCCACATTTGCTTTTATGTAGGGATTTGCTGATTTAGCCTCGTTGTGAACATTGAGGGTAATCATTTTAAGATTGCAAACAGAGTAGAGTGGCTGGACCATATATTTATATATCTCTAGAAAAGTGTGTAAGAGTCAATTTACCGACTATATCGTGAAGCTGTCCTAATAGTAAAAAATATAGTTCGTGTATAAGTATTCCCAAAAAAAATGAACAAAACTTATTGACCACATTATTTAAAAATAATAAAGACCCACTTTCGTAGGAAGCGAAGACGAAGGCAGAGGTGAAAGTGCGCGTCCCAATTCATTCCAATACACTAAGGAGTTGTCCACGGAGGAGAGGCGGTTGTCGTTCGCGGACCGGCTGAGGGAGGCACTGAGGAGAGAGGCTGAGAACTCCTGCTCCACCAGCACTACTGGCGACTGGTCCACTGACAGCAGCAGTTATGCAGTCGGGATCAGCATCTCTGGTGCTGGAGTCCATGATAAGGATATTAGGTGAGGATTTGAGGATGTTTATTGATTTTTACGTATTAAAAACTTATTGATTATTAAAAAGACCTTTTGTGGCAATTACTAATAAAACAATAGATTTTCATTCACACACGCAGTTACATTTCGTATATAATTTAGTCCTTCGAACTGTATTTTTCAGGGTAAAACGCGGAGGTTCCGTCGGCTTCGTGTTAACTGACAGTCAGGTTATGGGTAATGGCGAGTCCTCGCCGAGACACAGGCCGCTCGGCAAGAAGGAGACCGGAAACAGTTCCAAATATAGCTTCAGCACGGAATATACGTAAGTGCTTAATTATTAGAGACCTTCTTTTAGGTTTGAAATATCTTGTACAACGAAATCCTTTATAACGTTCAAGTCATCATTGTCAATAAAAAAAATGAGCACTAAGATGTATTATTAATAGTTCTGAACTGGAGGAGGTGTACGAACAGTTCAACCAGTGGCTGAACGATCCGATCATCGACGTCGACTCCACGGAACACAAGAACCGCGAG
The DNA here is from genome assembly GCF_014839805.1 of Manduca sexta. Lineage (NCBI taxonomy): Eukaryota > Metazoa > Arthropoda > Insecta > Lepidoptera > Sphingidae > Manduca > Manduca sexta. The sequence continues at coordinate 9,899,013 of NC_051142.1, read as the reverse complement.
CTCGACTCCCGAGACATGGCTGTTATAAGGTAATTTACTAGTGTTATCTTTAACTTATTTCAGACTTGGGGTTTATTTTAGACCCACCTTTAACCTTTGGTACCTCTCCAGGGAGTCAAAGGGCTCATTGGGACGGACCTTGGTTTATTTTATCTTTTGGATAATTGCTTTTATACAAAAGAAGAATACTTGAAGAACTTTTAGAACATAAGTAATATTACATGCTATAAATATTGGACATCGCCTTCATAAATTCAAAGACTACTTTTGTTATCATTTATGTCTATACATAATTGTTATTATTATAGCGCCCTGCAACTTGCAAATAAATTGTAATTTGCTCATTATTAACCCCATCAATGTGTGTACATCGGAGTGGTATAGGCATGCGAGTGAGTAGTGCGTGGTGCGTGCGCAGGTTCGCGGGGTCGCTGCTGAAGCGCACGCTGAGCGAGTCGACGGCGCTGGGCGGCGGCGGCGCGCGCTCGGCGGAGGCGGCGGAGCTGTACGGGCGCGAGCGCGAGCGCGACAAGCCGCGCCGCCTCGCGCTCGCCGCGCGCTCGCTGTCGCTCGAGCTCGCGCGCCACCGCCACCGCCTCGCCGCGCAGCTGGTCAGTACGCACTCTGCCGCACTATACCTACTGCCACGTGCTGCAATACTACTATCATTATATCATTACTGCTGGAACTTTGGATGGACAAATAAGCGAAAGATCAACGACAACGCCAATGAACTGGATAAACTTAATATTATGTGTTACTCGAAATAATTATTAAGAAAATTATATCCTATCTTTTCTATTAACAAATATTAACAATTTTGATATTTTACTGTCCATTTTATATATCTGAGACGTGCTCCCGTTTTATACCAGGACGTCATCGAATTGGTCCGGTATAATACCTTTTTGTGGCAAATGTATAATGTTCTGGCTGTTTATGTTGCGAGATCACATATTTAATATATGTCTGTAGGTATGTATAGAATATACCGAAGCTTCAAATAAAGTAAATTTCTATATAAAATTAGAAACTTGAGCAATTCTAATTTCTGTTTATTGCAAAAATTTTTTGTTCATCGTTTAGATAAGTACTTCACGTTTTCTCATATTTTTATTACTCTAAAGTAGGTATGTGTATAATGTCTTTAGCAGTAGATATGTTTTAATACAGCTTTATGTTTAAATAAATAAAAAATAGAACTTTAACTATTTTTTAAAAACAAAAATAACCTGATTAAATTTTTTTGGCATGTATGTACTATTTATGTATATATGTATAATATGATGTACGCCGAAGGGAAGGCTACTTGTGGTTCTTATTATTGACAAGTATAATAAACTTGTCGTATCGTCATGTCGCTGTCGTATTCTTAATTAAGAATACATAAGGTACCTAGTCCTAACCGTTCCAAATTAATATTATTAAAAAAATCGAAGTATAACATATATATTTGGTCCTTCGAGTTTCTAAACCTGACTCGACACAAATTTTCCGTATTTCTACAACAACGGTACAAAAGCATTTTAAACGCACGAATATATCTAAAATAATAATTACCACGAGTATATTTTACCGTATTGGAATATAAAGCAATGAGCTATCTAATACAATATATTTTATTTATAGTACTAATTCATACTTTATATAGCTAAATTATATTTTTTTAGTATTGAATTCGTACGTAGCAATAAGACTAAGTATAGAAGGTGATAACATTCATGCTTAATGTCGGGGCAATTTTGACCCATACTTTCAATAAACAATTAACCAAACTGCCGCCAGTAAAGCATAGAGCTTGTACATACGCCTAAAAAGCTTGTATTGAACACACAATATGTTTTGACAGAAACGTAAAGTAAAAGAGTCTATACCGGAGGAAATACTAGAGAGCTCGCGCGAGCCAAGCGCTGACAACGGAGGGTCCACCGACACCGGCTCCACGCAGAGAGCCGAGCCGAGTGTCAGAAAGAAAAAACTAAACTGGGTCGTAAACATGATAGTCAGTACCCTAGAAGAGAATATTGAGTGCGAGCCGGTCACGATTAAAATATCCAAACCAAAGGTCAGAGGTTCGCTGTCGCTAATCCTCGATGTGCACTGATACTAACACGAAATGTCTTCGCTTTCTGTCGAAACATATTTGCATGCTGATCTCACACACGTGTTACCTACGATAGTTTTAATTCATAATCGCATGTTATATTCATAATAAGGTACCTACACATTTGAAATCAAGAGTTTACGTTTGCCTAGTCTAATTTCGCTTGTCAAAAAATATAGAAAATAAAAAATAAAATATTTTTCTAACAGACCTTTTTTGGCGACACACCAGTCACAATTATTTTAATGCATTCTTTATTTATGATTAATTTCATTAAATGTATCGATTACAGCGTTAACAGTCTCTAAGTGCATTCATAGTCTCAACGAGAAGTAGGGAGGTTCGTGATCACCTCAGAATTTTGATGCATATAATTATTTTTTAATACAACAAAATGACGTTACCGCCCATAAACCATAGCACCACCATTCCAAACTTCGAATTACCAAGCACTTATTTAATGTTGATAACCATCAGCCCAAATAGCTGCTCGTCATATCTATTTGTATAAACATCTAAACTCATAAATTGAGCGATAATGCACCGGCACCATCAACCAACCAGCTGAAGCAACGTACGGAGGCATCAGGCTGGTGCGATACACGTAATATGTTGGCATAACGTCTGCAGTTATCTCAGCTGGCCCACAAGATAGTGTCGGGCGGGTCGTGCCGGCCCGTCGCCACCGGCAACTGGGGCTGCGGCCGGCGCCAGCGCGGACACGCGCAGCTCAAGCTGCTGCTGCAGTGGCTCGCCGCCAGCGTCGCCGGCCTGCCCGCGCTCATCTACTACACCAGGGGCAACGAGACTCTGTTTAAGGTACCTAACTAACCCTCGCCGGGTAATGTTGCCACACACGTTTTGTATTCAAATAATATTTAAATTTCCAATAGGATATTATTTTTATTGCTTTGAATGGCGAGATGAACTTGCAGTTCACCTGATGGTTAGCGATACGGCCGCCCACAAACGGAAGAAACACCATCTAGCACCTTTAATTAAAACATGTTTTTGGTATTCCACTGTGCCTGCCATCCTAAGACATGAGATGTTAACTCTTATGTCCAGTAGCTACACTGGCTATTTATAGTTATTTTTCAATGGAAAATAAATTGTTTATGTACGTATTTAGAATAATTCTGAGCTCTACTTTGTGCTTCCTTGGCATGCAGGTACCTGTTGACGGTATCCGTCATTTATCCTATTTATATATACAGCAATTTATTTTGAAATCCATACCTTCTACACCATTACTGAGTACTACTGTGATGCCACTCCAGCTCGACACGCTGGTCCGCGTGCTGGTGGACCGGAAGTGGTCGGTGGGCCAGCTGGCGCGGGCGGTGCTGAAGTTCGCGCGACAGACGCTGCACGAGCCGCACGTCATCCCCGACAACCACTCGCTGTTCGACGAACTCATCGGCATAGAGAAGATCCCCGACGACACGTAACTAAGGCTCCGCTCTCGGAACTGAAGCTTCAAGGATTTCAACGAAGCTTGCTACTTTTTGTTTATAAAGACAATTTCCCGCCATAAGCAGTGTTTATATGTCGTAGGTGTAATCGCCGCCTTATAATACGACTAGATGCGAAAGGAGTTTTTGTACTTCCGTATACATGAGTAAGACAGACAAGAAAATAACGAAATCTGAAAGTATTTTGTTTTCATATAACGCCAATGTTTACCTCAGAATATAGCCTTATGTTACACTTACAAGTTCGCCAAAATACCATGTTTTAAGTCAATAACTAGCTTCAAGGTTATGAAGCTATCCGTACTGTAGTTTCTAGCCGTATTGTAGAGCAGTAAGTCACCTGCCCGCGACAGTCCCCAGCCTCCCTCACATGTACCACCACGATGCATTTATCACCCATCACGAAGCGGTGGTTCGATTGTGTCTTATTTTACATAATGTTTGTGGACTTTTAGATACTTTTTACGACATAGTTAAATAGAAGCAATATTAGCGTTTGACTCGATTAATCTTTAAAAACATATTTTTATACAAAACTATCAATTAAAGTACAACAATGATGTTTAATTGTAAGTTTTATGGAAACGTTGTTAACGAGTTAAAACATAATACGCCTAAGTGATTTTTAAATATTAAATATTGTAAATTAGGTAAGTAATTTTACATAATGTATGGAGGAGTGGTAAGTTAAGACTGTATATTACGTAATACGATATCAACTTACATTTTACCAATCTTGAACATTTTCTACTATCACGAATATATTCTAATGAAACATTCTTCGACACGTTTGTAAATATAAGACAAGTCCTTGTTTTTGCTTTAGTTTCATTGCTTATAAAATGTATTGTGGAGAGCGCCATCTGCACTCTGATGTCGATAATGCATAGACTTTACCTGTCTTAAGTCTTCCATAGCATGAATCTCAATGTGTCCAAAGTTTGTTAATTTTTAATAAATATAGAATTACCAAACGTGAGGATGCGAAATAAAATTACTTAATATGACATACGAGTATTCATTTAAACGCAACCCTGGGTAACTAAATATTGATGGAGTTTATTTACTAGTCACAAAACAATAAAACTAAGTTTTATATCTGCATGTTTATTTCATATTCAGTCAATGTTGAAAGATTGACACAACCCAAAATGTTTAAAAACTTAAAACAGACAACCAAACCGATGTAATAAAGCATCGGTGTATATTAACACAATGAACACGTGCAACTCGCATACGGTGCAATGGAGACATACTATTTATGTTTCTTAAAAATATATGTAAATTTACAAACACTTGTTGTTTTACTGGCGTGAAATTTTCATGAATTTTGGGCTGTTATATATGAGTAACAATTTCCATTTTATATTTGAAATTGGTAAATAATTCAATAGTTGGGTTGACGCGATATCATACTTGTATAGGCGAAAACTTAGACCTATCTACATACCGCTAAACTGCGCGACGAATGTGTACATCCAATTAATAACGCAATAAAAATTACATATCGTTGCCACTATTAGGTTTAGTATTACAACAAAGTGATTAAACTAAAAGAATAGTCCCCTCATGCGGCGACCCATTCCCTGCCTGTCATACAGCACGTTAAACCTATTGACCAGCTGGTTGATCGCGTTGCATCCTTTCGTGATTGTGCCCAGGTAAGTCATCAGCGCTACGTCATTACATTGCTGAAAAAAAATACGTGCTGTTTTCAATGATTATATAATACGGTGATAGGTATCACATACATCGAGTAATATATTTTTTTAATAATGACTTCTTAAGTTTACGCGAATGTTAGACATTTAAATTAAACTATTTTACGAATTTTATCGCGGTTTTAGTATTTTACTTTTCTCCCGACGTTTCGAAGACTTTGCAGCCTTCATGGTCATGGGGGGGACTGAGGTGTTGTTCATCCGCAAAGTCAGAGTTACAATATCTACCTACATTTTATAAATATACAACTTTTAAAATTTATTAGCTGTTTATTTTTAGATCGGACCACTAACCACTAACAGCTGTTTATTTTTTAAGCTAACATAAATAATGAGAATACTGCTTATGGGCTCTAATACAAATAAAATATTTCTAAATACCTATTTCAACAAAGAAATGACTCAGGATGTTTCTAATTGTTCAGTTTTGTATGTACTCTAGATAACAATCTTATTTTAAGTTATTTAAAGTGATTGGATTAGGCACTGAGACATCAGTATAAAAGCATTTAGATAACTGTTTTCCTGTATACGTACATTATAGAAGTGCGTGCGGAACTGTTGCGAGGTAAGCAGTGGTAGTCTGTTAGAGAGCGCGCGCGCTTCCCTGAGGAGCGCGGGGCGCGGCGGCAGCGTGCCGTCGCGGATGGCGCGCACCGTCGCCAGCACCGCGCGCACTCGCGACACGAGCATTTTAATAGCCGAGCGCTGCGCTGTCAAATGCTCCGCCACTGAAAATCGTAAGGTATCGTGAGAAACATGTAGCACATGATTCATAGAAAAATGATCTACCAGTTATGTTGTTATAATTACATATTTATTAGTAAACATCTCAATCTCATCTATGCACTTCCTTGATTTTAATAGGTATAAGAAATAATATAACAGAGACCAAGGCCATAAATGATAAACTCCTCCCTGTTTAAGATAATAAAGAATATTCTATATAAAAATATACATACCTAAACTGTTAAGAGCTGCTTCCCCTGAAGACACTCTAGCAACATGGTCGACACCAATTCGCTCGGCTTCTTCAGCAGCCAGTGTGTATGTAAGGGGCGCTAATAGCATTGTGGCCCGACCATTTACCACATCTATCACTGACTCATATAGCACTACTGGCAGTTGCTGAAAAGTACATATTATGCGAGCTTAAACATAAAAAGACTTAATGATGTAAAACAAGTGGGGTTTATAGCCATTTTCAATAAACAATCCCAATCTTAATCTTTAACCTGATTCCAAGAATGAACCAATCAAAATAATTCATTTGTAAACATGTCAAAAAAGAACTTTGTTCTGATTGGTAAATTTTTGTGGTAAATGGAAAAAAGGTGATAGGGATCAATTATGGAAAATGGCAGTTTATTAATAATGTTTAGTAAATTTAATACATAAACAAATTTCGAAACAATTTTTTTTCCAAAGAATTTGTATATATTTTTCTTATACATATATATAGAAATTCTTTGCAAGGACAGTTTCTAAGTTTATACAGTACAGTTACTCATATGCAGACATCATTTATTATTGCTTTATCTCTGAATGCTACCACATTTTTCTCATAGTAAAACTATTCAAAATCTACCAAACACTTTCAAACTTAACATTCTAGACAAGAATCACACTTTGCAGCTCTATTCAAGCATCTCATTACTTCTCACTTTAACAGGAACTCAAGTCACCTCATGCTTCTACCTTGAGTAAAAACTTGATGGCAGTCATTTTACAGATAATATAATAAGAGATAATATACTTACATCACCATTTCGCCCAGCAGGGTTTAACATCAACATCACGGGGCACTCATTTATGTCACAGATTTGTCTATGCACTGCAATATCTTTCTCTGTAGGTGTGTCACCAGTTGTGTACCAACCAAGAAAGTCCATATCAGAAAATACTTGTTTGACTGTAAAAAGTGTAAGCAAATGAATAACATGGTTTGGTATGCAATTTTGAAACATAGGTATTTAGCCCATTTTTATTGTTAATTAAAAACTATTGGCATATTGTTACAATGAAAATCAATAAACTTACATTGTTCTTCCTTTAAATTATAATAATCTCTATCTATGATGATGTCCCCATCAATTACACTAAAAACTAATTCAAATGAGTTCATAACTTCAATGTTTCGACCTTTCTGTTTACCAATCAAAGCACCAATCACTGGAAAAATCATAATCATAAACACAGTTAAAATATCTGGGATAAAAACAAAAGCAATACACAATGATTCAAACTTTTTAAATGCAGTAGGAATATCATTGGCAAATGGTTTCACTGCTGGTACTCCATTATATAACAACATACCACATACAGGGCATATTGTTATTTTATTGGGTCTGTTTGAACAATAAATGTAACATGAACAAAAACTAATTACAAAATCTTACCCGTTTGCGGTGAACCTTCCTGAGCTCGTAAACGTGTCCAATGTTCGGAGACATTCATAATAACTAGTGGGTGAAGAGACACGGTTACAGAGCCGGAGGTGGCTGTGGTTACCACCACGCTCTTCGTCCCTCCTGGTGTTGGCGGCGCAGGCGACGTAGGGTTAGGAGGGTCTACTGGCGGCCCAGCTGAAGCACTTTCGACTTCCACTTCCATCTCAAAATCAATTCTATCAGCACTTGACATGGTTATAAACTTAGATCAAATACTTTTATTTATAAAGTAGCTACGTTTTAATTTTTGGTCATTTATAACCAGTTTTTTTATACTTTTTCACAGCGGTTACTAATTCTACTATCAACTATCCCCCTTAAAATACTAGGTCGGCTGAGAATATTTAAACAAGAAATTATATTATTTCACGGATAAAAATGCAAAAATAACAAAAAATCACTATTTTACCCATAAACATTTTTTTTTTTTTTGGTTTGATTTACTCCTTAAGGAGAAGGCAAAGGCTCTTAGCCATACAGCCTAATTACCTATAGACAACGGTCAATGACATGTCAAATGACAAATGAATGAATGCTGAATGATTCGCAGAATAGTGATGCCAAAATGAATTCAGTTATTTAGATCTGAATACCGTTCTGAATTTAGAACGCATTCCGGATATATAAGCTTAGCCTACTAATTAGCAATTATATTTTTTTATAATGGCAATACAGGCGATCGCGCTCAAGCTTTGCGCTCAAGTGTTTGGGTTCGTAATAGGCATTTACAATATTGTTTTTGGTTATTTTCCAAAAATGATTAACTTATTACAAAAGTGTTCTTAATAATTAATTTTAGACAAGCTCATAAGTCTAAAGATATTACCTTAGTGCCCACAAAGTGAAGGCACTGTTTACCGTAACATCGAAGCATCATCGTGTTCAACGGGTCGATTCATTGTCCTCAGGTCAGCAGATAAATCCCTATTTTAATTGTTAGTAACCATGGCATCTACGGCAGTCAAAACCTTGGGTGGCGTGGCCAGAGACATCTCTCCTCTCTACTATAGGATATTATCGAAGTTTCCCCAAAACTTCACATTTTGTTTTGCCTATGGGTCTGCTGTGAAACCACAAATGGGAAACCAAAACAAACACAATATGATCGATCTTATATATTGCGTTGACAACTCGCACCGATGGCACGGAGCTAACATTGAAAAGAATTATTCACACTACTCAGCTCTACGCTTCCTTGGCAAGGGATTTGTTGCAAGATTTCAGGAGAACTGGGGTGCTAAAGTTTACTTCAACACACTAGTCGAAATGAAAGAAGAAAATGTGACAATTAAGTATGGTGTTGTCTCACAAAAGGATTTGATTGCTGATCTACTTGACTGGGACAGCCTGTACTTATCTGGCCGCCTACATAAACCTGTAGAAATTATAAAAAATACCAACAGTTCTCAGTTGCAAAATGCTCTTCAATCAAACCTGCGTTCAGCTGTACATACAGCGTTGCTCATTTTACCCGAGTCATTCTCTGAGTATGACTTCTACTTTGCCATATCAAACTTAAGCTATGCAGGTGACTTCAGGATGACATTTGGAGAGAACAAAAACAAAGTAAAAAATATAGTACAACCTCAATTGTTGAATTTCCGAGAACTGTACAGACCGATCTTGCAGCAATTCCATGCTTATGTCGACTTTTCAACAGGAGATACCCAGTGCCATCAAGATTTACATCCTGAAACTAAGTTACATCACTTGATGCAGTTGCCAATGGTGCCACAACAAAGAATTGTGAAGTTTTGGAACCATGGTGGTCCTCAGCAAGACATGGAGGATGTTCTCCGAGCTGTTGCTTATGATATTGATTGCGCAGTGATATTACGACAAATACTAAAAGACATTGTTTGGCAGTCAAGTGTTAGGCAGTCCTTGAAAGGCATTTTAACAGCTGGTTTTTTAAAATCAGTGCGTTATAGTGCTAAGAAAATAGCAAAAATGTTCTAAGTTTCTGTAGATAAGTACAAAATGTGAATAGAATAAACATAGTATAATGTGAAATTCGTTTTTATTTCTTGATTTTTTTAAAACAACCTTATTTTTTTAGGTGCTATAATGCTATCAGATGACACAAGCAGTGATTCAGAGACAGGCAGATTTAAATGCAAATCAAAACCTGAAGAGGACAAAAAATCTGATCAAAAACAAGACTTGCGAAGTTTAGGGCGTAGTAGACGCGCTGAAAATGAGAGAGCTCATAGAGGGAGTGATAGGCGTAGAGATGATAGAGATAATCTCCATAGAGATAGATTCAGACATTCTAGACATTCTCCGGGTAATAGAAGACGGCGTTCGAGAGAAGGGAGTCCTGTTAGGAGAAGGTCTCACGAAAGAAGACTATCACGAGGTAGGAGCCCTGGTAGGCGATCTCATGAAAGACATAGAGCTAATAGAGATTCTGGAATGAAATCTAAAATTCCGAATCATAGGAGCAGCAGTAACGATAGACATAGACATTCTAGATCTAGGTCTCATTTAAGAACTGCAGATCACAGAAGAGATTTAAAGGATGAAGTCAAACATAATATTCCTGAGGTTTCATCTAATAAGTTTAATAGAAAGACAAGAGAAAGTATATCTTTGTCCCCTGATCCTAAGGGTAAGAAATCTGAAATATATAAGCCTTCCACTCCAACAAAAAGAAAAAGTGATAGTCCTGTAATTGTTGTAGAAGAAGTTCAAGAAAGTAGTGATTCTGAAGAAGTGCAACCTGGTTCATACTATAACATGATACCTGCAGTTGTAAAAGAAAAATCAGAGGAATCAAGTGAAATTGATTCTTCTGATGATGAAAAACTTAGGGCGAAGCTTTTAAACTTAGAAAAAAAACTTAATAAAACCAAAAAAAAGAAGCACAGAAAGAAACATAAAAGAAAAAGTTCCAAGTCTAAAGAAAGAGAGCATGATGGGTCATTATCGGTAGAAGTAAGCAGTACAACAGACATTAAGGATAAGAACAACCCAGAGAGTCCCAGCACAGAACCAGCACCTGAGGTAACGTCTACTCAAAAAACGACAAGTAAAGAAAGCAGCGAAGAAGGAGAGATTTTGAGTGATGAAGATTCACAAAAAGAAGTAGAAATAGACGCTTCAGATCTAAGACATAAATTGAAACAATCTCGACTAGCTGGTTCTGATGAGAAAATGGACGTATGTGGACCAGCGCTTCCGCCGCATTTGCAAGGACGCTATGAAAAAAATAATTCACTAAACATGGAAGGCCCGGCTTTGCCACCGCGTCTTCAAAGTGGATCCAGAAATATCGGTAAGTGTCTTTTTATATTTAATTGTTTCATCCAATATTGTTCTTACCAAATCAATAAGGGTAATCCTTATACGCAGGACCATCCATTTCCAACGACATGCGGAAGATTTTGGCAGAAAAAGAACGCGAAATTATAAAATACGAATCTTCCGATGAAGATTATAACATGGGCCCATTACCAGAAGGTGCTGAGGGCAAATGGTCCAATGCTCATAAACGTCTTGAACAGAGAGCTATGGCTATAAAAATAAGACAACTTGAAGGGCATGGTGTACAAGGTCCTGAAGTAAAATCTAGAGAAAAGTGGATGTTGGAATTACCGGAAGCGAAAGCAAAATATTTGGGGTTGGAGGCTCGCACTTTTAGAGCAAAAGAAGGACCTGATATGTCAGACAGGTATTATTTATATTCATATAATTACATATCTATTTATAAAATCTTTGTAATATATTAATTTTGGTAAATTTGTATAGATCTAGCTGGACTGATACTCCTGAAGATAAAGCTAAAAAAGCTGCAGGTCAAGTGATCGAAGATCCCGATGTGATAATGAAACGAGAGGCAAAAGCACGTCAAATTGCTGACAGAGACACTGAACAAGAAGAAGCTGTAAAGTAAGTAATTTATATACACTTGCATTGTGTTTTTTTAACACAATGCAAGTGTATATTCTGTAGCTTTGAGTCTGTAGAATTCTATTCTACAGACTCAAATGAAGTCTTCACAACTATCTCCATATTCTTATGGAGATAGTTGTGAAGACTTCATTTATATCCTAATAATTATAGACGAAACCACTGACGATAGATCATTAAGACTTTTTTTTTACAAGCTTTTATTTAACTTGCAATGTTTGCATGTGTGTATCTATCTTTCAAATGAATTTAAAGCAGCTATCCTCAACCGATTCTGATGAAATTTTGCACACATGTTTAGTTTGGATGACTATGCATGGCTAGCAAAGTGACGTCATACTAAATCCAATATGGCAAACCGTCCAAGATGGCACACCAGAAATTTTTTACGCACTCCAATATTATGGGTACAAAATTAAAAGATTTGTTGAGAAAAAATAATTGTATTTTTTTAAATCATGCTCTTACTTTAATGATCTATAAAGAGAAAAATAACCTTTAAATTATCGAATCAATGCTTGTTTTATACTATGTAGAGATAAAAGCCTATGGCGAGATTTATTTGTGTAGATAATACAATCATTATGTAATTCGATCTTGCCAGTGCTACGAATTCGCTTAAAGTAATAGTAATGGCATTAGGATGTGTAAAATTAACATCAATGTTTATAAATATGTATATTTTACGTGTTAGGAAAGAGTAACAAATTGTAGTGCTATTTTCAAGAAGACAAGTATGTGGTTTCATATAGTAATGTAATGTCAAAATACTATACACTCATATCTGCGGGTTCAAAAAAAATCCTCTTTTTTACAGTCGGTTAAAATTAAACGAGCTTTCTGGCTTTATATAATAGTTTATCGATAACATACCAAATATGTGTTTATAGGAAACATAAAAAGAAACATAAGAGAGAAGAAAGTCTGCTTGAACTGCACCAGAAAAAGTTGAAAAAGAAGAAAAAGGTATGATTAGTTTCAAAAACTTTTCTCAAATAGTTTCAGAAAATTATCTAGAATTCAGATTTGAAACCTATTTATTCACTTTACAGAAAGAAGATAAGGAGGACGGTAAAAAGGAACGTCGACCTTTTAGCCGTGAAGTAGATATGCAAGTGAATCGCTTTGATGAAGCGCAAAAGAAATCCATTATTAAAAAGGCCCAAGACTTAGATGGAAGATTTTCGAAAGGTGAAGCGAAATATTTGTAAGAGCAACATTGTTTATTTTTGGCCTATTTCTATAAACGATCTTAATCACTATATTCAGATCGATCGCGAATGTAGACCAATCAGAATAAAATTTGTTAGAAATGGTCACTGATGAAATATTTTGATTAGTTTATTTTCGACGTCGCTCCGATAATGGTGGTAGGGGTCGTCTGTTGATTTCCACCGTTACTAAAATTTGGTTTGCAATAGTGCACTACACGTGTGATTTATAGACCAATAAAATAGATTTTTATATGTAATAGTAAAATGTTCCAAATACACCTTCGCGTTTTCCTTTTTTGTATATAATTTTACAAACAATATAGCAAGGTCTAGAAGATAAAGAGATTCGATTATGTTTAAATTATGAGTTACAGAATTCGTCGGACAATTTCTATTGTTATTTATGAAATAAGTTGTTACGACCATACCAGCACTGGACTGTTACGCGTTAAACAAGATCATTAACTATTTTATACAGGTTTTATTGAAGGAATGTACAAAACATACATAAAGTTATAGTCGTAAATGGATTGTTTTATTTATCTCTAACCAACGATTTTAATAAACGATCCTAATCGCTTTTTTTCAATCCATCGCCAAAATTATCGAATAAGAATGAAGTTTTCTTGCCATGCGTACTTGTATATGTAGTTTTTTATTGTTTTATTCTTAGGATGGAATTGCAGATTGGGATCGTTTATTGAAAGCGACCGTAAGTTACTTATTGTATATTCTTAAGGAGTGTATTGTGTATAAGGGATGTCAAAATTTAAGGATGGCAATCAAATCTGCACTAAGCAGCAAATACATTTATTGCATTTCATAATCAAATAGAATTTATTGGCGACACTACTAGAACATATTTATTCCTACAATAATACAGTCAGATTATAAAACGACCATAAATGTATCCATTACATCACTGTTTTTGCATCTACGCTATCAGCAACAATAGGTTTGGCGACAGAAGCGCAAGTCTTCACTTTGTTGTCCTCGCAGCATAACGGCTCTTCTGCGGTCATGTCGGCGTATTGCCACGGCTTGTCGCACACTTTATAGAATGCAGACAGCTGTTAGAAAATACATATCAGTTTTATATAATATTCAATTAAAAGTTATCCTATAAATTTAGGAAAAACGTAAAACAATAATAAAACTGGGGACTTTAGAACGTCATTAAGGGTACTCGAATCGCATAGATACATGTTCGGCGATTTTTGGTAGGTAAGCTTAGAGTTATTAATTATTTTCGTGTTTTTTTTTTTTAATTCTCATATAGATACAATTGTAAACTTAAAGGATCAACTACTCTCACCCGGTTTTAATACATTTAAATCAATTTTACTTTGGATTTTCAAAGGAGACGGGCGAAATTGGGCTTGACTGTACACTTATGAAACATTTATCAATATTCTTCTTTTATTTTTATATCAGCCATTAAAAAATATTAGATTGTATTACAATGGGAAAATAAAATATTTTTTATTATGGATAAGTAACTGACTTCCGGTATCGGGAATATCAGGCTGTCTTTTATTAATGTATATTATTATTGTTATTCGCTTTCTGTACTTTTGCGTTAGTGAATGTTTTTGGTTTGATATTTTTATTTTAACGACTACGGCTTTTCGAGAATATTTTGACGATTGCTGCTTTAATGAACTACCCACGCTTATTCAACAACCGACTTTGATTTCTTGCTTGCTCGACTGATTTTGCTTGTTATACCGGATTTCAAAAAGTAGCGATGAACCACAACACCATTGTGTGAATTGTGGCATAGCTACATGGCGTTGTAACACTAAAGGAATTCGTCCAATTGAAAACGAAATAGTTCTTTCAATAATATAAAAACAGTATAAACTCATGCATGATTCCATGAAGGAGTAGATAAAAGAAAATTTGCAACCTACACTTAATTTCATCTTGCGATAAGTACCATTATATCGGTCCTCGTCTATCCCATACGATCATTTCAATTCTGGTTATTATCTAAGCCAGCTGTTCATTAGTCAACACGGCAATCCAATGGACAATAATTAGGTGCTGTGAACATCTTGGGCTATCGGGTAAACACAAAGATATTTACAGAAAAGTGTTTTTTACGCTATATTCTATAGCGATTATTTCTTTACTCCCATTGTAGACAGATTTTTTTTAAATTTAGAAATCGTTCTATTATTCCTATAAAATAATGAAATCATCTCTGTAACACCAAGCCCAAGGTTCTATGAAGTTTCGCCCGTCTCCTTTCGGTATTAGCTCTTACAAACTTAGATGTATGGCGATGTTTTTCTTTGTAGCTGTTTATATGTCTCCATAATAATTGAGTGCCCTGGACTTACTAATGACCAAGGCTTATAAATAATTCTGGACCTTTCCACCGGTATACAGAACATAATATGCTTAATTATTCCATCTTCAATCTATATGAATATATAAAGTTGCGTTTATTTTTGTTAATTTATTTGAACGCGCTAATCTCAGGAACTATGTACTAAAGCGATTTTTTTTAAGTTATAGGAAGCTACATTACACTTGTGTGCTATGGGCTAATTTGTATTCCGGAATAACATTTTCAGGCGGGCGGAGCTACAGGCAAATGTTAGTTTATTACAGACTTATACCGTACCTTCAATTCGTTAGCGTCTTTTAGTCTATTGCACAACACTTCTGGTCCTTTGGCTTTTGTGGCAGTAGCTAAAGCGTTACACAGCAATTTGCACGAGTTATCCCCCTCTTGATCGCATTTGACGACTAGACTCGGTGTTTGCGACAGCAGCGGCGGGCTACCAGCTTCAGGAGTGGGAGTTGAGAACCCACCACACGAGCAGTTCCCTTTAGGACCATCGTCAGTTGCTGTTTGACTGAAATTAACATATTATATCAATTATTTTATCTAGTAAATATATACACTAATTAGTGCACAATGTACACGAAATAAATGAAGACAACATTAAACAGTTATAAGCTCACACATATGTCACCAAACTCAGGCATATTTATTGTTGAATGGGTACATTTATATTTGTTTAGGGTAACATTTGTTAATATGTAATTTAATTTGTTTTTGTGGCAACACGCCTCCACTTCCTTTCTTCCTGTCACGGGCTGCCGGCGAGCAGCCACAATAATGTAGTTCTTTAAGTTTATGTTTAAGATATCAAATTAAATAACAGTGATCCGTCATAGTGGTTTTATTAACATGGTAGCAGAGCGTGGTTGCCTGCAAATACAAAGAAGAAAAGAAGATATTTTCGTAAATAAAGTGGAAACGTGCTATATATGCAATAAGCAAAAATGGCGTTTACTAAATGCAATGACGCAGTTATTCCAATATTCGACGGATCGGATTATAGTAGCTGGAAAATACGTATACTTAAGTTTTTGGAATTTAAGAAATGTAAAGAAGCTGCCATACGAATCAAAAATGATTCGGATGATGTTGCAAAGTGGGAAGAGATGGATATCCAGGCAACGAACTACATTTATAGTGCAATAAGCAACAAGCAACTCGAATATATATGCGACTTAGATTCCGCATGCAAAATATTGGCAAAATTTGATGAAATGTACCTGCAGAAATCATCGGCACTACAGATTATATGTCGCAACAATGTAGAAGCAATAAAATTATCGAACTATTCGCAAGTAAGTGTATTTTTGACGACTTTGAGAAATCAATAAATCAGTTAAAACAAGCCGGCGCGACGGTAAGTGAACAAGAAAAAATTAAATTATATGTTAAAGGCCTTACCTCGTAATTACAGTCATATTGAGATCTAATAGACGTCTTACCAGAAAAAGACAGAACTGTAGATTATTTGAAAAGTAAAATTATGTTAAAATCATTGGATAAAGAACCTGAAAAATGTAATGAACCATCACGCGACAACTCAAATGTTTTAAAGCTCACACTAGTAGTTCTGCATCACCTAATAAAACTTTTAAATGTTTTACCTGTGGAAAACCTGGCCACATGCAAAGAGATTGTCGACACAGAAATGTTAACAGTGGTAGAGGAAATGGATTTATTAGATTTAATAATAATCGTGGACATCAACGTGGATCATATTATAATTCAAGAAATATTAGAGGAAGAACTTATAATAATAAATCCAGTAATGAGAGTGGTGGTAATAATTTCCTTGCAACTATTGAGAATAATAATGTTTCAACTTCAAGTAAAATATATAATATTGAGCAGTCTGGCCACTTAACTTGGTTATTAGATAGTGGTTGTACAGATCATATAATTAATACTGATGAGTACTATCATTCATGTGAAATATTACAACAACCTATTAAAGTAAAAGTTGGTGATGGAAGAATATTAGAAGCTACAAAGGTCGGAAAAATACAAACTTATTTTATGGTCTATGGAAAAAGTCTGAAGTTGTTTTGAACAATGTTTTCTATGTCAAAGAGATGAAAGCAAATTTATTGAGCTATTCAAAGATTACAGACAATCATAAAATTGTTTCCAGGGGCGACAATCAAAAATATATAACGCCTATGGAACTATTATAGCTATAGCAGTGAAAGAAGATAGACTGTATAAATTAAAAGGTTATATAAATGCAAGTACATTACATGCTAATTTAGTGAAGAAATCAAGTATGACAGTGAAGGAGAAATTACATAGGATGCTTGGTCATATAAACTTTAACAATTTGAATACTATGTGTACAAGTGAATTATTGAAAGGATTACCAAAGGAGATTGAATGTAAGTACATGAAATGTGCTATATGTATTGAAAATAAAATGCATAACTTGCCATTTAAAAATAATAGAAAACGAGCACAGGATATATTAGAAATTGTACACACAGATTTAAATGGGCCACACAGAACTACAGGTTTTAATGGTGAAAAATATTTCTTAAGTTTTATAGATGACTATAGTAAGTTGGCAAAAGTTTATTGTATTCCGTCAAAAGATAAAGTATATAATTGTTTAATGCAGTATGTTAATGAGATACAAAATTTAACTGGGAAAAATATTAAAGAATTGAGATGTGATAATGGAAAGGAATACATTAATAAAAGAGTGTTTGACTTTGCAAGATCAAAGGGAATTATGATTAAATCTTGTCCGCCATATGTGCATGAATTAAATGGCACAGCAGAGAGGTTCAATAGATCAATAATGGATATGTCAAGATGTCTATTGGCAGAGGCAAAAGTACATAAAAGATTTTGGCCTGAAGTGGTTATGGCCGCAGCTTATTTAAAGAATAGAACATTAACAAATGGCACTATAGAAAGGAAAGACGCTTATGAGATATTTTTCAAACAAAGGCCAAGCATTGAAAATTTAAGGATATATGGAAGTAAAGTATTTGTTAGAACACCAGAGGAAAAGAGAAAATGTAAATGGGACAGGAAAGCCGAGCTTGGCATACTAATGGGCTATACAGATGTTGGATATAGAGTATTAATAAACAATAGAATAGTTGTAGCAAGACATTGTGATATAATTGAAGATGATGTAATGTGTATTGGTCTCGATGATAATAGAGAAGAAAAATGATAAAAGTAATAGCCAGCCGAATAAATTGGAAGAGAAAATTATAGAAGAGAAGAAAGAGACTAATGCAGAAGAAAATAATGAGAAAATTAATGAAGATTTGAATGCTGAAACAAATGAAAGTTATGATGATAATAAAGTAATTGAAACAAGAAATCGGCGTAAAATCAAGCCACCAACTCGGTTTGATGAAGAATTTGGTTATTATTGTATAACTGTTAACTATTGTGATGCTATGATTCCAGATAATTTTCAGGAGGCAATAACTAGCGATGAAGCAAAAGAATGGACTGAGGCTATGAATCGTGAGATGAACAGTTTGGCAAAAATGAGACCTGGAGACTTGTAAGTAAACCAGCAGACAAACAGCCTTTAGATGTGAAATGGATATACAGAGAAAAGCCGAAAATAAATTTAAAGCTAGGTTAGTAGTAAGAGGTTTTCAACAAAAAGATTTTATTGATGATATATATTCACCCGTTGCTAAAATGCAAACTTTAAAATTGTTATTGTCTTATTGTTGTCAAAATAATCTTAATATACATCAGATGGATGTTGAAACTGCTTTTTTAAATGGTAAAATTTTATCTGAAGTTTATGTAAAGCAACCAATTAGTTTATGATGATGGCACTGATAGAGTTTATAAATTAAATAAAACATTATATGGTTTAAAAGCCCTCGGGCTTGGTATGAATGTGTCAATAAGTTTTTAACTAGTCTTGGATTTCAGAGAAGTAAATATGACTTTTGTTTATATTTTAAATTGGATACTAATGTGAGTGTATACATTTTGTTATATGTTGATGATTTGTTAATATGTTGTAAAGATGAAAAGGTAATGAGTAATATTAAAAACAAACTGTTAAGTAAATTTACTATGAAGGATATGGGTAAAGTTAAAGAATACATTGGAATACATATTGATTATGATTATAAAAGAATAAGACCATGACACTGAGTCAGGAATCATATATAGAATCATTAGCTAAGCGTTATAATATAATAAATACAAAGTTATATACTACACCAATGGAAGTAAATCTTAAACTAGAAAACTGTAATATAAATGAGAATGTAAAATATAGAAATTTAATTGGAGCACTTTTATATATTAGTTCAGGTACAAGACCAGATATATCGTTCAGTGTTAATTATTTGAGTAGATTCCAAAATTGCTATAATGAGACACATTTTAAATATGCTTTATGAGTACTTAAATATCTTTACTTAACAAAACATATAAAATTAATTTATAACATGAATATAAATTCTGATATGTTAGATTGTTATGTAGATGCAGATTTTGCAGGAGATATTGTCAGTAGGAAATCAACAACAGGATTTGTAATTAGACTGTTTGGGAATGTAATATTTTGGAAATCAAAGAAACAAAATTGTGTAACAAAGTCATCTACATTTGCTGAATACATTGCGCTGTCAGAAGCTGTTACTGAAATTAAATTTATAGTTTGTTTAATTAATGAGATTTGTCAGAAAGATTGTAAACCTGTAAAAATATATGAAGATAATATTGGAGCTCAAATTATTGCTAAATACGGAAATTTCACAAAAATTCAAAACATATTGAAGTTCATTATCATTTTGTTCATGAAAGTGTTAAAATTGGTTTAATTGATGTTATAAAAATTGCATCTGATCAAAATATAGCTGACATTTTAACAAAACCATTGGGAAGTAATAAATTTAATAAATTTAGAGATATGTTAAAGTTGTTGTAAAAGTAATTTATCTTTCAGATGGATATTATGTTGAGATAAATATTGGTTTAAATTGTTTAATTAAAAGATGATAATTGTAATATAAAAAATAAGTTACAATTAATATGTTATACTGAAGGTAATGTTTATAGAGCTATTGTCTTGATATGAGTAGTGTATGATATGATTTAGTTAAAATATAAATGTAAGGAGGCATGTTGAATGGGTACATTTATATTTGTTTAGGGTAACATTTGTTAATATGTAATTTAATTTGTTTTTGTGGCAACACGCCTCCACTTCCTTCTTCCTGTCACGGGCTGCCGGCGAGCAGCCACAATAATGTAGTTCTTTAAGTTTATGTTTAAGATATCAAATTAAATAACAGTGATCCGTCATAGTGGTTTTATTAACC